>NC_048313.1:26837956-26868595 GCF_013100865.1 Trachemys scripta elegans
GTGGGTAAGAACCTCACCTCTTGCATCTGAAGAAGTGAGGTTCTTACCCACGAAAGCTTATGCTCCCAGTACTTCTGTTAGTCTCAAAGGTGCCACAGGACCCTCTGTTGCTTTTTACAGATTCAGACTAACACGGCTACCCCTCTGATACTTTTACCAGAGTGTTTATCTTTGTTTGCTGTACTTTGAACCTGAGACTAGAGGGGAGTCCTCTGAGCTCTTTAAGTTTGATTACCCTGTAAGGTTAATTTCCATACTGATTTTACAGAGATGATTTTTATCTTTTTCTTTAATTAAAAACCTTCTTTTTAAGAACCTGATTGACTTTTCCTTGTTCAAGATCCAAGGGGTTTGGATCTTGATTCACCAGGAGTTGGTGAGAGGAAGGAGGGGAATGGTTAATTTCTCCTTGTTTTAAGATCCAAGGGGTTTGGATCTTGATTCACCAGGAGTTGGTGGGAGGAAGGAGGGGAATGGTTAATTTCCCCTTGTTTTAAGATCCAAGGGGTTTGGATCTGTTTTCACCAGGAATTTGGTGAAGGTTTTTCAAGGTTTCCCAGGAATGGAATCCATTGAAATGGTGGCAGCAGAACCAGAGCTAAGCTGGTAGTTAAGCTTAGAAGTTTTCATGCAGGCCCCTACATTTGTACCCTAAAGTTCAAAGTGGGGATCCAGCCTTGACACCTTCACAAATATTATGAAGCATACAGCTCGGTTTAAAGAGCTAATATTGCCTGCAGTATGTCTGCTTGGCTCTCCATAACCTTTAAGAGCCACTCCGTGGCTTCATTCTAACATGCCACATTCTCCTTTCAGTCCCTCTTCTTGCTGTCCCACCACTCTTTCAATTCCTGTTTCTCAGCAGAAGAAAGCATCATAACATCACGCAGAATGTACTCCCTTAGTTCTTCTTGGCCGCTTTCTAACTCTGCACAGCTGTTGAGCTGCCAGTAACAAAGAGGGAACCTTGGCTTGTCTCCCAAGGCCATCTCTTTGAAGTTTAAATGCAACATTTTACAGAAGCAGGATTGTTTGCAACACAGACAATGATTTAAAACACAGCCAGTACTCATACACCTCTCACTAACTAGCCAGCATACATGAGCCGAAAGGGGCAGAGGAAATCACTCTTCTCAGACCCTGTTGTACCCTGGACACGTGGCTCTTGGGGAGAGCCAGCAGTGTAGGGAGGCCTGATAATCATTCCTGTCCCCACACTTTCCACAGGATGTGATCATTATGGAAGATATCTCGCTGCTGAAGGTCAGCAGGGAATCAAGGGAGGGTCTTCTCCAAGACTGCGGCTTCCTCCCTGACCCCTATGCGGCTCACCTGTGTGCAGTAATGGTCCGTCCCCTGGCCCCCTGTGACGGCACAGTGGCAAAGGAAAGTTACCGTTAATGGGGCAAGAAAAAAAGCATCGCTGCCGAAGACCCTCCGGCAGTGGATTGCCCAGTATCTCTGCGAGAGTTTTCTGGACATCTCTGAGGGAGATTCCCGTGAAGTGAGGGAATCAATCAACAGCTTGTTCTGCTGCTCAGATTAGGCGTGCAGTGGGAGACTAGCCTGCTTTCTGCAACCCTCCTGCCTCCAACAACTCACTTAAGTGATTCCCAAAATCAAATCCACTTACCAGGGGCCTCCTCTCCTGTTTGCACTTTGCCAACATCCAACAGGCTGTGACTGGCTAACCTCCTCTGGGGTAGAAAAATGCTCCTGGCTGCATGAATCTCTGACCTCCGAATCATCCTCTGCCTCTGGGTCCCCCTCCCCCTCCACATCCTCATCTGAGATTTCCTCCTCCTGGCTCAGTCCACTTTTGACTGGCACGTGAGCCACCGAAGTATTCCCAGTGATCTTTGTAGTGGAGGTGGGGTCGCTGAGGAGTATCGCGTCCAGCTCTTTGTAGAACCAGCAGCTCGTGGGCACAGCACCGGAGCGGCGGTTTGCCTCCCATGCCTTCTGGTTGGCATTCCACAGCTCCTTCACTTTGACCTTGCACTGCAATGTGTCTCGATCACGGCGCCTTTTTATCATGCACGCATCACCGAGCATACAGGAAGGGGACTTTCAAAATTCCAAAGGAATTTATGGGGTGAAGATGATGGTTGGTCACCTGAGGGCAGGGCAGTGGACTTCAAACCAATGACCAGAGAGGCCAGAACAGGCATTGTGGGACACCTCCCGGAGGCCAATTGCAGCGCTGTAATCAACCAGGGTGTCTACACTGGCACCATGGCACTGTAGCCCCAATGCAGAAAGCTGTATGCCTCTCATTGGGGTGTTTTTTTACAGTGCTACAACTACACACTTTCTGCACACTAAGTGGCCTGGCAGTTTGTACACCTCAGGAGTTACAGCACAGAAAGCTCCTTTACTGTGCAGAGACTTGCCAGTAGACAGGGCCTAACATGTTTCCAGCAGTCATCCTGGGCAGAGATTCAGGGAAGAATGAAACTTGATTAACTCACTTCCCTGCCGTAAATAATATTTACATATGGTGGGTGTGACGTTGCACTCTATATGATTTTATGAAAGTATGCTGATGAATGTGAATACGACAGTCTCTACGGAAAAGAATTAATGGACACAAATCTGACATCAGGAATCATAACATTCAAAAGCCAGTAGGAGAACACTTTAACCTGTCTGGTCATTCAATGACAGACCTGCGGGTGGCAATTTTGCAACAAAAAAGCTTCAAAAACAGACTCCAACGAGAAACTGCAGAGCTTGAATTGATATGCAAATTAGATACAATCACCTTAGGCTTAAATAAAGACTGGGAATGGCTGAGCCATTACAAACATTAAATCTATCTCCCCATGTAAGTACTCTCACACTTCTTATCACATTGTCTGTACTGGGCTAGCTTGATTATCACTTCAAAAGGTTTTTTTCCTCTTACTTAATTGGCCTCTCAGAGTTGGTAAGACAACTCCCACCTGTTCATGCTCTCTGTATGTTTGTATATACATCTTCTCAATATACGTTCCATTCTATGCATCCGAAGAAGCGGGCTCTAGCCCACAAAAGCTTATACTCAAATAAATTTGTTAGTCTCTAAGGTGCCACAAGTACTCCTGTTCTTTTTGTGGATATAGACTAACACGGCTGCTACTTTGAAACCTGTGAATATAATGTAACTAAAATATGCTTCATGCAAAAGGTCTCTTGTAAGATATCATTACAAAGCTTAAAATCTACTGAGTGTGGTCATCCTATTTGTATAAATGTATCACTCTTGTATCTGAAACTAGAAATATGAAATAGAACTCTGAGATCCTATTGTAGTTATGCAAAGTGTGGGCCATTAATTATGGTTTGGAATCTTAATGGCTCCCATTAACAGGACAATTGACTGTAGATGGCTCTGTTTTACTTGTAAGTCTTCCTGTATACATGTGTGCTGGCAAGTGGGTAATGAAGTCTTACAGTGACATGTGATCATGTCACCTGAACTGGAATCCATCTTTAACCTGGTGCATTTCCATTAAGAAGGAGGGGTGGGAACCCAGAACAAAGGGGGGAGGCCATCATGAGAAATCCCCTAGCTACCACCTGAGATGGAACAAGGGCTGAACCAGGGGATAGGATTCTGCCCAGACTAGGAAGGTGTCTAGTCTGTGAAATTAACTTATTGAAACATCTCTGAGAGTGAGATTTTATCTGTATTCAGTTTTCTTACTGGATTAGACTCAGACTTGCGTGTTTTATTTTATTTTACTTGGCAATTCACTTTGTTCTGACTGTTACTACTTGGTACCACTTAAATCCTTCTTTCTGTATTTAATAAAATCACTTTTTACTTATTAATTAACCCAGAGTATGTATTAATACCGGGGGGGAGGCAAACAGCTGTGCATTTCTATCTAGCAGTGTTATAGAGGGCGAACAATTTATGAGTATAAGCTTTATACAGGGCAAAGCAGATTTATTTGGGGTTTGGACCCCATTGGGAGTTGAGCATCTGAGTGTTAAAGACAGGAACACTCCTTCCTCCGGGAGGAGGGATAGCTCAGTGGTTTGAGCATTGGCCTGCTAAACCCAGGGTTGTGAGTTCAATCCTTGAGGGGGCAAAAATCTGTCTGGGGATTGGTCCTGCTTTGAGCAGCGGGTTGGACTAGATGATCTCCTGAGGTCCCTTCCAACCCAGTTAAGTCTGCAGCTTTGGGGCATGTGGTTCACACCCTCGGTCAGTGTTGGAGCAGACTGGTGTGTCTGGCTCAACAAGACAGGGTGCTGGAGTCTCAAGCTGGCAGGGAAAGCAGGGGCAGAAGTAGTCTTGGCACATCAGTTGGCAGCCCCAAGGGGGTTTCTGTGATCCAACCCGTCACAATGGGAATCCTTTGTTTCCCAGCTTGATCCCGTCCCCCATTAGAGGAAAAATACTAGTAGTCCAATATCAGATGACATGATCACAGTGTCAATGCAGCATCCCAGGAAGCGTCTCAGGAAGGTGAGAGATTAGCATCTTCAAAGTCTTATTGTTCTCCCTATTGGCCCATCCAGGCTGATTGCCTACGGTCTGGTGGATGTTCCCCAAGTGTAAACCCTCTTGTAATTTTCAATATTCCTAACTTCAGATACAGAAATGATACATGCATACAAATTGGATAATCATATTCAGTAAATCATAACCTTTCCAATGATACCTCACATGACCCATCTTGCATAGAACACAACTGTTATGCCAGATTCATTTTGTAACAATATCCTATGGGGCATATGGTCACATATGGGTTTTCCATTTAGTTGGTAAACCGTATGGTCAATTGCTCAACCACACTTTGGTTCATTATGCAATATGCCCGGGAGACCAAATAACTAATATCGGTCTGGTTTATTGCTAAAAGCCAGTAATAGCTAAGGCTGGGTGTCTGTCACAGAAGTCAAAGATTCTCTAATTTCCCATGACCTCCATGACTTCTGCAGCAGCTGGTGTGTCTGGCCCTGGGCGATCATTGCTGGGGCAGTCTTGGGGCACCACATCCCCCAGCCCCACAGCAGCAACAGAGGTTTGGGTGTTGGAGCAGGCTCAGGGCTGGGGCAGGAGGCTGGGGTGCGGGGCAGTGCTTACCTTGGGGGGAAGAGGGGGCTCCACGGAAGTGTCCAGCATGTCCCTGCAACTCCTACATGGAGGGGCCGGGGACTCCTTGCGCTGCCTCTGTCTGCAGGCACTGACCCTAAAGCTCCCATTGGCTGCTATTCCCAGCTAATGGGAGCTGTGGAGCTGGTGGTTATGGTAGGAGCAGTGCCCCCTGGCCTTCCCTCCCCCTAGGAGCTGCAGGGAGAGCTCTGGCCAGCCCCACCAACCCTCTCCCCCCAGCACCAGCAGGGGTCCTGGGCCATGCATCGCCACCCCCCTCAACACCCACGACAGCCCTCCCGGGCTGCCCCCCTGGACCCGTGGTGCTCCCTGGGCCGCCTCCTTCTATCACTCTTGGTGCCCTCGGTCCACAACCCAGAACACTCGCGCCCCCCCAGCCCAAGTTTTAGTTAGGGGTATATAGTATAAGTCATGGACAGGTCACAAGCCATGAATTATTGTGTACTGCCCGTGACCAGTCCATGACTTTTACTAAAAATACCTGTGACTAAATCATAGCCTAGTAATATCATATTACAGGAATAAAGTTTCAATACAACCCATCTCCTGCAGCAGTGCTCAATTCACCTTACCAAGAAGGCTCGCATCCGAAGTCACACCCCTAAAGCTGACCTTTTGATACTCAACCTGTTTACACGGAAAGAAGTACTGTATGCATCCTCTGAGGCTAACCTACCATCTTTCTACCTTGTTTTTTTGATACCATACTGTACCCCTTAGCTCTTTGTTCTGGACATACGAATTCCAGGTACCAAGAGCATTATGCACTTCCTAGGTTTGTCCCATATATATTGTCCTTATCTTTAGTGCACTCCAATGAGAGTAACTTCCTGCCTGTTACTACAGCAGAACACCCATATGTGCTGATCCTGACAGTTTTCTAGGCTAATGCAAGGTGTTATGGGATACTTAGCATAGGTGAATAAGACTATAGAAAGACACAGGCCACCATTCCAAGCCATGTAACTGCTAGAAGTGTATATACAATATAATGGTATATGCATTAAGCACATACTATCCATATTAATATATGTAATGTGAATCATACCTATTGATCATGTGATATATTATATTAGCCCGGCATATATTGCTGAACACTTCAGAAATAGATGTAACCCCCACCTAAACAATTCAGCTAGTCCTAATGACCCAGATCCAATGACCCCACCCCTCATTACAGTGCCAATAACCCCTTCGAGAGCTGCCAAGCCTGGGTCAGCTTCATGGCAGAGACACATTGTGTGTGGGACTCTCATGATGGGCACAAACGCGGCACATACAGCATTATGTTCTGCCAGCCTGGGAACTTACCGAATGCAACTTGAGTGCTCCCTGGTAGTAGAAAGGGGAACTGGACGAGGAGGAGAAACACTTGAGAGAAATAATAAATAAATAAATACATGTTTTAAAAATGTTATACACACAAATAAGCAACAGAGAAAGAGAGCGAGAGGGAGATATGTCTCCTGGCTCCTGTCTATGGACCAAATTTTGCTTATTTACCCCACTGTGATTCTGGTGTAAATCCAATGAACTTAATTCTCTCATTAATAACTATTATTACTGTAGTAATATTTTGGAATCCCAGCTTTGTGCCACTACAGAAATCTGGCTCCACCAGCTCCCTGGAAATGCCCCTGGTGTACTGGCTCTATGTTACAGCCCCCAGGCACAGAGGACATTCCCAGAGGTGAGCGGTCTGGCCAATGTACTCCTACACTCTGGCTATTGCCAGCTGCTGGAATGGTCCCGTGGGGCTACAGACAGTTGAGGATGAATCAGGGAAGGTTTTGGGCTCCTCTGCTTCCAGGGACCAGACTGATCCGCAGTTATCCCCTGGGATTCAGTAGCTGTGAAAGCGGTGGAAAGCCATCTGGGACCCCTCCACGCTCAGGTCTCCTAGTGAGCCCATCTCAGATGAGCCCATCTCAGCCAGCCCCGGGAATCTGGCCCAGTAAATCTAAGGGCATTTCAGAGAGTCTGGCTGGAGTCTCAGTTGGTGCAATGCGAACATTGGAAGGAGCAGAGGAAATTGCACATTACACCAATGTAGCGTAGGCCTAGGTGTAAATTCTACCTCAAGGAGACATACCCAGGCTTGCTCTGACCCAGCAGGCGTGCCAAAAATTAAAGCGTAGCCATGCTTGGGCAAGTAACAGGAGAGGCTCCCTGCCCCAACTACGATCCCATCCAAGACCACAGATACAAAATCAGAGCAGCCAGCCCCTCTTGTCCCCATGGTGACACTTCTATTTCTAGCTAGATGAGAGCTAGCGCGACTATGTCTTCTCGAGCTGGAATGGTCACCTTCCAGCCCCAGTGCAGACAGACCTGTGGGCCCCTCTGGACTCTCCTAGCCCCACCCGAGTTCATCCCATAGACTTTGTTCCACTCACCTAAGGAATACATGTCACCTCAGGTTCCCTGATGGCTCAGACGTTATCAGGGCAGGTCGAGTTCTGAGGATTCTGAACTTTGCAGCTTCCTTATCTTGGAGAAATTAGACAGGAAGCCAAGTTGACTCATGTCCTGTTGCATTTTATCATATTAACCCACAGTACTGCACACAGGAAAGCACTGTCTTCTCAGCATGCCCGGCTCTCCTTCATTCTGCCCTACCACATCTCCCAGCCCCATAAGCATTTACTTTGCATTGCAGGAAAATGACCACAGTGCAGAGGGTCTAGCACCACTTCACAGAATCACAGAAATGTGGAGTTGCAAGTGACATCAGGAGGTCAAACAATCCATCCCCATGTGCTGAGGCAGGACCAAGTGCACCTAGACCATCCCTGGCAGGTGTTTGTCCAATCTGTTTTTAAAACCCTCCAATAATAGGGTTTCCACAACCTCCATAGGTCACCTGTTCCTGTGCTGAACCATCCTTAGATTCATAGATTCATAGATTCATAGATTATAGGACTGGAAGGGACCTCGAGAGGTCATCGAGTCCAGTCCCCTGCCCGCATGGCAGGACCAAATACTGCCTAGACCATCCCTAATAGACATTTATCTAACCTACTCTTAAATATCTCCAGAGACGGAGATTAGAGTTAGAAAGTTTTTCCTAATATCTAACCTAAATCTCCCTCGCTGCTAACTAAGCCAATTCCTTCTTGTCCTACCCTTGGTGGACATGGGCACCAATTGATCACCTCTTTATAACAACCTTTTGCATAGTTGCAGATTATCATCATGTTCCCCCTCAACCTTGTCTTCTCTGGACAAAACATCCCCAATTTTTTCAACCTTTCCTCACAGGTCATGTTTTCTAAACCTCTGATCATTTCTGTTGCTCTCCTCTGGACTTTCTACAATTTGTCCTCATCCTCCTTGAAGCACAGCACCCAAACATGGACATGGTTCTCCCGCTCCAAGTAGAAGAGAACAGTCACCTCCCATCTCTGACCCACCCCACTCCTGTCAATACATCCCAGCATGACATTTGCCTTTTTTCAACAGCATAACACTGTAGACTCACATTCCATTTGTGGTCCATCAGAAACCACACACCCTTTTCTGCAGTGCTGCTGCAGAGCCAGTGAGTCCCCATCCCTCCCCTGTGAGTAAGGACTTCCAACTAGCTTTGCACCTTCCTTCTGGTAGTTTCAACCAGCCCATACTTCCTTAGTTTGAGTAGGAAAATGTCATGTAGGACTGTGTCAAAAGTCTTACTAAATTCAAGATACATCATGTCCACCTCTTCCCGCCATCCACTAGACTGGGTACCCAATCAAAGCAGGAAATTACATCTCTTTGGCATGATGAGGATCAGAGCCAGAGGCCAAATGCCAGCGCCAAGGGTCAGAGCCAGAGGCAGAAGACAGGAGTTGGAATCCAGGGTCAGAATCGGGTCAGAGCTGGATGCAGAGCTAAGGGTCAGAGTCAAAGTTTGAGATAAGGAATCAGAGCTGAGGGCCAGAATCAGATTACCTGAGGCAAGGCAGGAGCCGGGCTGCACCAAGGCCGGAGCTATCATAGCTGTGGGCAAAAGCTTTGAGCAGCTACTGAACTGCTGCTGCTGGGCTTAAGAGCCTGTCTGCTGACCCTTCCCACAAATCAAGTAGCTTGGTACAGGCTCGTTAGGTTGCCTGGAGACTGGCTGTGCTGCCGGCCCAGATTCCCGACAGATGATTCTTGTCCATGGTCCCATATGACAGGGTCTTCAAGGGAGTGACTCCTCAGGATTTGGGGCTCTCCAGTCCTCCCATCCAGTTGTCTGTAAGCTCAAGGTGAAGAGAAGCAAAGAAATAAACTTTAGATCCTCTTTCTATGATCACTCTCATGCGTGGGTCTTACCAGGTCCCCTTTTCTTGTGGCCCCTTCCTAAAGGAACAGCTCTTGTCCAATCAGTGTCACGCACATGCTTCTTCCAAATAGATCAACCTTCCACTGAGGAAAAGCACTGCACACACATGTGGGTTTTGCCCATATAAAGGCAGTTTCTGCCCAGTGAATTCCCCTTTCTCAGATGTGTCTGTCAGGATGTGGTGTATGGTTCATCTCCCTTATTTCCTCCTCTGCCTACTTTAGAACAACACATTCCCAGTGGCTAAAGAAATTTCTTTCCTCTCCTGTTTGCTACTGGCTAGCAGAGTCTATGATGACATGCGTGCTGGGATCATTAATTGGGGCCCCATTATATTGTCCTGCCAACCAAGACTTCATTCTCCAAAGCTTCCTCATTCGAGTGTCTTCCTGAAGACAAGCGTAAACTCAGCTGTCCCTGCCTGAATGAGCGTTGGCAAAGCTGTTCTGAGCAGGCGCCCTTAAGGGTTAGATTCACAAACACAAGTTACCAGTGTAGAACTACAGATATTCCCAGATGCCCAAATGGTGCAAATCGGCATCGGTCGAAAGGAGTCCACACACCCATTTACACCACCCTATATTATGAACAGCCACCTGCTCAGGGGTGTAGCCGTGCCCAAAACAAGCCCAGGGATTGGAAATGGGGAGTTTATCAAAAATGAGGAAGCTCGTCAGAAACTATGTCTACACTGAGGAAATTGAGCTCAGACTCAGTGCGGAGGCTGCTGGAACCAGACTACCAAGCCAAGGCAGGAGGCAAAGCCCAGACACCAAGAGCTAGCGAGGCTCCCTGCTTACCCCTGGCTGAGTTACACATCCCCATACGCCACAGACTGCGACCTGCGACCTGAACTCTGCTCCCCTGCCCAGCTCAGTTCTTCCCCACCTCTAGTGGCTGTGGCTGTTTGGGGCAGTAGCTGGTGCTGTTGGCAGAGTCACTTGGCGAAGGGCTGAGCGCACACGGCTGAGGAAAGGCTGGTGTTCCTGGGGGGCAGCGCTAAGCTTGCAGTGTGTGGCGCAGTAGCGAGGGTGACAGTGCAGCCTGCCTGGAGTGGAGACGTTGAGGGCATGTGCTGGTAGTTGCTGAACTTTTTATTTCCTGTTTTTGGTGATTTCATTCCTAAGTGTTTTTCATGTTTCACTGGAGGTTGCAGTGGGGGGAGGAGGGAGAAGAACAGATGTTGATGGAGAATGCTTGATCCAGCAGCTGCACGAGCTCTTCTCTGGCAGAAAAGCAGCCCCGAACAGAGAAGATTTTACATGCTCCCACTCCCACAATCAGGTTTGCGTGAAACCACTTCCCCCATCAATCACATTTTGAGCACCCAGCCTCCAATCGCCCAGTGACGTTTGTGCAGCCTGGCCTCCATCCATGAGGTTTCCGTGCACAGTTGCTTTTACAGCCAGTGAGAGTGAACAGGGAATAGCTACCATGGTATTTGCAATATGTCCTGTGGTCTGAGCCTCTGACCCACTCAGCTCCCTTGGTACGGACACTGACTGCATGTCCCCGAGGGAGGGGAGGCCCCAGTACAGTGGGCCCAGTGTAGCTAGACCCTGAGCCAGCCTCCCCTCCAGCTCCAGCATAGGAGGTAGGGCACAGACAGCCTGTAGCGATCATTATCAGCCACTGAGGTTTAAATCAGCCCATCCAGGCTGCTCCAGCCCCCAGAAAGTCTGGCGTAGTATGTGCCAATGAGGGTCCCTGAGGGCCCCATTCCCAGACGGGGCACAGCAGAGAATGGGGGCCACAGCTGGTTAATTACATTTCAGCCTGAAATTTACCAACAGTTTCAAACCTGGATAAATGCTCTAGTCGGCTCCTAAGCAACTGGGGGATGGAAACAAAGCAATGGGATTAGACGTATATGTTGGTCATGGGAAAATACTCACTTGGGTCTGACAAGCATCTAAGCCGTTTGTATGCAGCCGTCCATTTAGTGGGGTCCTTAGGCTTCTGGAGGGTTCCAGGGACACGGTAGAACGGTCCCACCCCCGGTCCAATAGCCTCTGTGTTATTGAGGAGGATGAAACTCTCAGGGAAGGAGAACATCAAACTGGAACAGAGGGAAACAATCCCATAGTTGGGACCCTCCTTCCAGAGGATGCCATGGTATCCTCTCTCACTGAGGATACCTCTTC
Source organism: Trachemys scripta elegans (assembly GCF_013100865.1). Taxonomy (NCBI): domain Eukaryota; kingdom Metazoa; phylum Chordata; order Testudines; family Emydidae; genus Trachemys; species Trachemys scripta. The sequence continues at coordinate 26,849,520 of NC_048313.1, forward strand.
AGGGGAGGGAACTACAGGTATTGATAAGAGACAAATAATAGTAAAGGGGATTCAATTGTTAGAAACGTAGTAGCTTGGTTTGTGATGACTTGTAGAACCGTATGGTGACATCCTGTCTGGTGCGAAGGTTGCGGATCTCTCAAGACATCTAGACGGACATATGTGCAGTGCTGGGGAGGAGGCGGTGGTCGTGGTAGGTATCAGTGACATAGGGAAGGATGGGAGAGAGATCCTGGAGCCTAAATTTAGGTTGCTAGGTAAGAGATTGAAGTCTAGGACCTCCATAGTAACATTTTTTGAAATGCTTCCAGTTCCACGCGTATGGCCAGTTAGACAGGCCGAACTGCAGGGTCTCAATGCATGGATGAGACGATGGTGTAAGGAGAAAGGGGTTAGATTTATTCGGAACTCAGGAACCTTTTGGGAAAGGGGGAGTCTATACAGGAAGGATGGACTCCACCTAAACCAAAATGGAACCAGATTGCTGGCACTTAAAATTAAAGAGGTCGTAGAGAAGTTTTTAAACTAAGGGCTGAGGGAAAGCCGACAGGTGCGGAGGAGCATGTGGTTTGGACAGAGACATCTCTTAGGGGAGGATCTATTAATGGAGATTATCTATGTCCTAGTAAAGAGGTGGCTAAGGAGGGGATCGAAGATGATAAGATACAGGTAGGATCTGATGAGAAACAATCAAATGAAAAAGAGTCCCATTCAATTACATTATGTAATGGCAGACAGCTAAAAATTGACAATTTTTTAAAGTGATTATATACCAATGCTAACAGTCTTAATAATAAGAGAGGTGAACTAGAATGTGTCGTATTAAATGAGGCTATGGATATAATAGGCATCACAGAAACTTGGTGGAATGAGGATAAACAATGGGACACAGAAATACCAGGGTACAAAATATATTGGAAGGACAGAACAGGTCGTGTTGGTGGGGGAGTGGCACTATATGTGAAAGAAATCATTGAGTCAAATGAACTAAAAATCTTAAATGAACCAAACTGTATGATGGAATCTCTATGGATAGTATTTCCATGCTCTAATAATAATATAGCAGTAGGGGTATACTACCGACCACCTGACCAGGATGGTGATGGTGACTGTGAAATGCTCAGGAAGATTAGAGAGGCTATATCAATAAAAAACTCAATAATAACAGGGGATTTCAACTAGGCCATTATTGACTGGGTACATGTCACCTCAGGACGGGATGCAGAGATAAAGCTTCTTGACCCCTTAAATGACTGTTTCTTGGAGCAGCTAGTCCTGGAACCCACAAGGGGAGAAGCAATTCTTGATTTAATCCTAAGTGGAGCACAGGATCTGGTCCAAGAGGTGAATATAGCTGAACTGCTGGTAATAGTGACCATAATATAATTAAATTTAACATCCCTGGGATTGGGGAACTCCACAGCAGCCCACCATGGGAGCATTTAATTTCGGAAAGGGGAACTTCACAAAAAGGAGGAAGTTAGTTAAAGAGAAATTAAAAGATACAACGCCAAAAGTGAAATCTCTACAAGCTGCCCCTTAATAGAGGCTCAATTTAAACGCATATCCCAAATTAAAAGACATAGTAAGAGAACCAAAAAAGTGTCACCATGGATAAACAACAAAGTAAAAGAAGCAGTGAGAGGCAAGAAAGCATCCTTTAAAAAGTGGAAGTTAAATCCTATTAAGGAAAATAGAAAGGTGCATAAACTCTGGCAAGTGAATTGTAAAAATATAATTAGGAAAGCCAAAAAAGAATTTGAAGAACAGCTAGCCAACGTCTCGGTAAGTAAGAGCAAAACATTTTTTAAGTACAACAGAAGCAGGAAGCCTGCTAAGCAACCATTGGGGACACTGGACAATCAAGATGCTACAGGAACACTCAAGGAAGAAACTAGATGAATTGTTTGCATCAGTCTTCATGGCTGAGGATGTGAGGGAGATTCCCAAACCTGAGCCATTCTGTTTAGATGACAAATCTGAGGAACCATCCCAGATTGAGGTGTCAGTAGAGGAGGTTTTGAAACATATTGATAAATTAAGCAGTAATAAGTCACAAGGACCAGATGGTATCACCCAAGAGTTCTGAAGGAACTCAAATGTTAAATTGCAGAATGACAAAATGTAGTTTATAACCTATCATTTAAATCAACTTCTGAACCAAATAACTGGAGGATCGCTAATGGGATGCCAATTTTTAAAAAGTGCTCCAGAGGTGATCCCAGAAATTACAGGCCAATAAGCCTGACTTCAGCACCGGGCAAACTGGTTGAAACTATAGTAAAGAATAAAATTGTCAGACACCTAGATGAACACAATTCATTGGCGGAGAGTCAACATGGATTTTGTAAAGGGAAATCATGTCTCACAAATCTACTACAATTCTTTGAGGGGGTCAACAAGCATGTGGACAAGGGGAAACCAGAGGATATAGTGTACTTAGATTTTCAGAAAGCCTTTGACAAGGTCCCTCACCAAAGGCTCTTAAGCAAAGTAAGCTGTCATGGGATAAGAGGAATGGTCCTCTTATGGATTGGTAACTGGTTAAATGATAGGAAACAAAGGGTAGGGAATAAATGGTCATTTTTCAGAATGGGGAGAGATAAATAGTGATGTCCTCCAGGGGTCTGTACTGGGCCCAGTCCTATTCAACCTATTCATTAATGATCTGGAAAAAGGGGTAAACGGTAAGGTGGCAAAATTTGTAGATAATACAAAATTATTAAAGATGGTTAAGACCCAGGCAGACTGTGAAGAGCTACAAAAGACAGGATACTGGGCTAGATGGACCTTTGGTCTGACCCAGTAGGAGCATTCCTATGTTCTCATGTTGTGAGCAGTTCATAATATAGGGCCAGAATCTCAGTTGGTGTAAATGGGTGTGTGGACTCCTTTGGACTGATGCTGATTTGCACCAGTTGGGGATCTGGGAATATCTGTAGTTCTACACTGGTAACTTGTGTTTGTGAATCTAACTCTTTTCTGACCCTCATTCAGGCAGGGACAGCTGAGTTTATGCTTGTCTTCAGGAAGTCACTCGAATGAGGAAGCTTTGGAGAATGACGTCTTGGTTGGCAGGACAATATAATGGGGCCCCAATTAATTACACCAGCACACATGCCATCATAGACTCCGCTGGCTAATGGCAAACAGGAGAGCAAAGAAATTTCTTTAGCCACGGGGAATGTGTTCATAGAATCATAGAAGATTAGGGTTGGAAGAGACCTCAAGAGGTCATCTAGCCCAACCCCCTGCTCAAAGCAGGACCAACACCAACTAAATCATTCCAGCCAGGGCTTTGTCAAGCCAGGCCTTAAAAACCTCTAAGGATGGAGATTCCACCACCTCCATCCTCTTTGGAACCCCCCTTCAGGTAGTTGAAGGCTGCTATCAAATCCCCCCTCATTCTTCTCTTCTGGAGACTAAACCCCAGTTCCCTCAGCCTCTCCTCATAAATTTTATGCCCCACCCCCTAATCATTTTCATTACCCTCTGCTGGACTCTCTCCAATTTGTCCACATCCCTGTAGTGAGAGAACCAAAACTGGACGCAATACTCCAGGTGTGGCCTTAGCAGTGCCGAATAGAGGGGAATAATCACTTCCCTCGATCTGCTGGCAATGCTCCTACTAATACAGCCCAACATGCCGTTAGCCTTCTTGGCAACAAGCACACACTGCTGACTCATATCCAGCTCCTCATTCACTGTGATCCCCAGGTCCTTTTCTGCAGAACTGCTGCTTAGCCAGTCGGTCCCCAGCTTGAAGAGGTGCATGGGCACCCTCACACATGGATAGTCATTGGCCGCCTCTTTCATCTTCTTTGTAGGAGACATCAGCTGTGCTAACCCTGTTACTATGGCACCACCTGGAACAAAACTGATGTTCTGTCTGAGTCTACAGGATGACAGCTGCAGACAAGAGCTCCTATCACAGCTGAGACTTGGACAACACCATCTTATGCATAAGTAACTGTGGCACAGTGTACCTAGGGCAGCCCTCACCGGAAATGCAAAGGTCAGGGCAGGCTGCAAAAGGGGGAGCAGATACTTCCAAGACTGGTGGGTAACACTGAAGTAAAACTCCCCAACCGGTCACAAGCTGTGCGTCTGATCCCCACACTGGTTATCACAAAGAAGAAGAAAAAAGAAAGTCAGAAAGAAATCAGACAGTCCCTTTATTGCATTCCAGTTCTCTGGTTCCCAATCAGCATTTAGGTCCAGTACAGTAAGAAGCTATTTTAAAACTCTGCTCACTATACAAAATGTTCTTCTGACCCAAAAGGGCCAGCCACATTGCCAGTCAATATTAGACTGGATTTACAAAATACCATTCTGCCAGCCAGTCCTTTAGTGCCTAAAACTAAAGGTTTACTATAAAAAAAAAAGAGAGAGAAAGAACAAGACAAGAGATGTTGAATGCTAAAACAGTCACATATATCCAAAGACTTTAAAGTCCATATATCAGGTTCTTAGCGGTATTGGTGAGTTTACTGTCCCTCTGGAACACATCCACAGCTTGGATGGGTCGTTCAGTCCCTTTTTCAGAGCTTCGGTTTGTAGAGAAGTGGCTCCAGAGATAAGAAGCAGGAATGAAGACAAGAAGTAGGATTCAAGACGAAATGGAGATGATGCAACTGCCTTTTATATTCTTCTCCATGCAGCTTGTATTTCTTTTGTTCCAAACACTAGCTGCCCAACACATGTCCTGGAAGCCTTAGAGTTCTGCCCATAATGCCCCTGTCTGCCTTGCTGAGTCATATGGTGCAGCCCCTGATCCTTTCAATGTGTCCATTGATGGACCATCAAGCAAGCTAGGCAGTGCTAATGCCAATCTGTCTGAGGGTGTCATTTGGATGCACAGCCCAAGTTTGAAATACAGACATACCCTCCATATCTATAACTCATCATAAAAAGGTGATACAAACATATAAATAAGATGATCATACTTGGCAAATTGTGACATTTTCAAAGATATTTCACACGGCATATCCGGTCAGATTCCTCACAATTTTATAATATTGATGTCAACAATATAATATTATAATATTGATGTCTTGCATCTGAAGAAGTGAGGTTGTTATCCATGAAAGCTTATGCTCCCAATACTTCTGTTAGTCTCAAAGGTGCCACAGGACCCCTCTGTTGCTTTTAACAATATAATAAAGTGTCCAACATATTCCATACAGGGTCACAGGAGCACGCCCGGCTCCAGGCACCAACTTGCCAAGCAGGTGCTTGCGGCAGCCACTCCGGAGAGGGGCGGCACGTCCAGCCATTCGGCGGCAATTCGGCGAACGGTCCCTCACTCCCGCTCGGCGCGAAGGACCTCCCACCGAATTGCCACCGCAGATCGCGATCGCGGCTTTTTTTTTTTTTTTTTTCCCGCCAAACAGACGTAATTTCCTTCTTTGATTGGATACCCAGCCTAGTGGATGTGGGGAAGAGGTGGACGTGATGTATCTTGAATTTAGTAAGTCTTTCAACACAGTCCCACATGACATTTTCCTACTTAAACTAAGGAAATATGGACTAGATGAAACTACCACAAGGTGGGTGCGAAACTAGTTGGAAGTCCTTACTCGCAGGGTAGGTATGGGGACCACTTCTCCAGCACGGCGACCTTGGCCGATAGGGCATGTGCGGCCTGGCGTTGTCCCTCTGGCGCCAGCTCCTGCTTGCTCACCCCCACCCCCTCACTCTGCCTGTCCCCCCGCTCCCCTCCTGATGTCCCCATGCCCACCAACCTCACCTCCTTCCTTTCTGCCACCACCTGGGGGCTCAGAGGAGCCGAGCCCTCGGCGTCACTCCCCAAATCCGGCCTCCAACTCTCCCACAGCAGGGAGGTGACCCTGTTCCTGCTGATCCCACCGCCTCTGTCCCCTTTCACCTCTGGTATATCGATGTAGAGCTCCCCCGTGGCTTTCCCCTTTCCAAACCCGCATGAGAGGCCCATGACATTTTCAGCTCTGGGGCTGGAGCTCCCAATCCCTGCCCTGGTGGGGGGACACTACAGCTCCCCAGCCATGGCGGGCAGTGGGTGGACCCTCCACAACTGTCCAGTCATGGTAGGCGGTGGGGGGACCCTGCTGCTACCCAGCTGCGGCAGGTGGTCGGGGGACCCTGCTTCTGCCTAGCTACAGCAGACAGTGGGGGGAACTTCTGCAGCTGCCCAATGGAGGCCAGAGGCAGGGGACCCTCTGCAGTTGCCCACCCATGGCGGGCAGAGGGGGGACCTCCCGGAGCTCTCAGCTGCCGAGGAGGGTGAGGGGACCCCACAGCAGCCCATTCCCCATGGGCAATGGGGGACCCTATAGCTCCCCTTGCCACAGGTGGTGTGACCCCCCACAGCTGCTCAGCTCCCGTGGGGAGCGGGAGACCTTTGAGGCTTCCAATCACCGCAGCAGCGGTGGGGGAGCCGGGAGCTCCAGCAGCAGTGGGCGCTGAGCTGAACGTGCCTCCCTGTTTTGTCAGGATATTTTTAATGAAAGTCAGGACAGGTCACAGGCTTCTGTGAATTTTTGTTTACTGTCCATGATTTTTACTAAAACTATCTTAGCCTTACTCATGGTCACAAGCTTTCGAATCGTGGTTGTGGGGCTTCCCAGATTACCTTCCCCTTTTTATTAAAAGTTCTCTTTGTTGTATACAGACTCAGTGCTTGTGAGAGAGGACATATTGCACCATAGAGACACCTAAGGTGGATTTCAGAGTAGCAGCCATGTTAGTCTGTATCCGCAAAAAGAACAGGAATACTTGTGGCACCTTAGAGACTAACACATTTATTAGAGCATAAGCTTTCATGGACTACAGCCCACTTCTTCGGATGCATATAGAGTGGAATAAATATTGAGGAGATATATATACACACATACAGAGAGCATGAACAAGTGGGAGTTGTCTTACCAACTCTGAGAGGCCAATTAAGAGAAAAAAAAAACTTTTGAAGTGATAATCAAGCTAGCCCAATACAGACAGTTTGATAAGAAGTGTGAGAATACTTACAAGGGGAGATAGATTCAATGTTTGTAATGGCTCAGCCATTCCCAGTCCTTATTCAATCCTGAGTTGATTGTGTCTAGTTTGCATATCAATTCCAGCACAGCAGTCTCTCGTTGGAGTCTGTTTTTGAAGTTTTTCTGTTGTAAGATAGCCACCCGCAGGTCTGTCACTGAATGACCAGACAGGTTAAAGTGTTCTCCCACTGGTTTTTGAGTATTATGATTCCTGATGTCAGATTTGTGTCCATTTATTCTTTTGCGGAGAGACTGTCCGGTTTGGCCAATGTACATGGCAGAGGGGCATTGCTGGCACATGATGGCATATATCACATTGGTAGATGTGCAGGTGAACGAGCCCCTGATGGTATGGCTGATGTGATTAGGTCCTATGATGATGTCACTTGAATAGATATGTGGACAGAGTTGGCATCGGGCTTTGTTACAAGGATAGGTTCCTGGGTCAGTGGTTTTGTTCAGTGATGTGTGGTTGCTGGTGAATATTTGCTTTAGGTTGGGGGGTTGTCTGTAAGCGAGGACAGGTCTGTCTCCCAAGATCTATGAGAGTAAAGGATCATCTTTCAGGATAGGTTGTAGATCTCTGATGATGCGCTGGAGAGGTTTTAGTTGGGGGCTCCTACAAGACAGGCCCAACAAAGAAAATAACAGAACACCACTAGCTGTCAGCCCCCTCGTTCACCTGCACATCTACCAATGTGATTAGTAACACCACCAACCAATGAGGGAATTCAAAGCCGATTGCTGGCAGAAGGGGACGTAACCTGGCCCAAAGCAACAGACTGAGCAACAGCAATGGAAGCAGCCGTGAAAAAACTTTACAAGCTTTGCACTTAAAATGCAGGGACAATCACAGTGACTCAGACATCAGTTTGTAACTTTAAAATGGCAGCCTCTGAAACCCCGGAGGGCAGGGCCTGATTTACAGCTTATGAGCCCCTAGGCACAGCATCTTCAGCGGTTGTGACGTTCCCCTCTGGTGTTATCCGGACCGGTGATCTGCTAGGCCTCTCCAATCCTCGACTCTGGGAGCCAGCCTTACCCTGCTCTGCTGTGAGAACCCCACTCCTGGGCTGTTCACGCACAGCCTCTGGCACGTAAGCTGCTCCCAGCTACTTGCAAGCGAATGACACTAACCAATATCTCCGGTCCCAGACACAACCCTAGGAACCTCCCTCTTGCAGTGTCCAGTAATGCCCGCTGGACGCTGCAAGCTTATATGAGTTCATCAATTTAACAAAGAAATTGATATGTACCCGGCTTGTTATCCCAAGGGGAGCCGTTGACACACTTCAAACCAAACGCACTGCTTCAGGTAGAATAAACAAACAGATTTATTAACTATAAAAGGTAGATTTTAAGAGATTATAAATCAAAGCAGAACAAGTCCGAGTGGTTACCAAAAGAAAAGAAAGTATAAGCACGCTGTCTAAACTCTCAACCCTATTAGACTGGGCAGCAACTAGATTAAGCAGTTTTTCTCACCCCACTGGATATTGTCGTCCGTAGTATACAGGTTTGTTCCTTAATCCTGGGCCAATCTCCTGTGTTGGAGTCTTGTCTTATTCTCAGTGTCTTGGTTGCTTGCAGCAGAGGTGGGGGCAGGAGAAGGGGCCGTATGTGTCCACTCTGCCCGTTTTATACTCTCAGTCCATGTGCTTGTAGAACACAAGTCCAGGCATGTCTGTGGGGCATTGCTGACGCTCTCAAAGCAAGGTTGAGCAATTCCCCTGGTGTGGCCTCATGTAGATGAGTTGTTACATACGTCACATTGTACATCGCATACATCGCATTGTAGCTCCCTTGCTGGACAATGGCTGTTGATGGGTTGATTGACACCCCACCCGGGTGTTGGCTACTTTCCTTGCTGTTGCCTCCAGGGAGCTAATATCTGGCTGATTCCCCCACTTACAGCATGTTTTAGTGACAGTCATACACACAATTCTCATAACTTCATATGCATTAATGATATACATATATGGATAGAGAAATGACTTTCAGCAGATCATGACCTTTCCCCTGATACCTTACAAAGCCTGCTTTCTATGCAAGATCATGATTATATGAAAATGAGTAATATGGGGGTTATAACACGCTCCCCCAAGGTACAGAATGTCACGGCCCCACAAACACACAACACAGGGAAATGCGGCCTAGGCCTAGTGAACATGGGGTTGGGAAGAGATAAAAGTGGGCGGGAGAGTGTTGGGAACAGAGCCAGAATACAGGACAGCATTTTGCTGAGCTGCTGTTAAATTTAACCCTGGCTCAGATTTCCCCCGGATCTTGAGTTTGTGCAACATGCCAGGAAACCCAAGGAAAACGGAAGCACTTGTTTTCAAGCAAAGCTCTGCGGTGAGTGTGTATGTGTGTGTGTGTGTGTGTCACTTGACCTCTATCGAAGAAACCCGGGGTTCTATTTCTCTGCTGCTAAGTGACCCTGGGCCTGTCCCGCCAGCTCCCCGTGCTTCAGTTTCCCCAAGTGTAAAATGGGGTGAGCAATACTCACCTCCTTTGCCATGTGCTCTAAGCACTCATTATTGTGCTGCACAAACACCTACTGAGACCCGGTCCCGACCCTGACAAGCTCCCAGACTAACCGGACTAGCCCAGAATGAGAGGGGGAAGATAAGGTACAATGCGGGGTGGGGACTCAGCCAGCGTCAGTGGCCAAGCCTGAAAGAGACCCCAGGTCTGTGGAGTGCGATGCTGTAACCATTGGACCAACCTACCTGTTAATCAGAGAGGCTGGGCTGCCATTTATCCCTGCGGGAGTTGGCCAGGCGCCCTTTCCCATCCCCCCTCAATCCCCCCCATTGTGTCTTTGGGGCTTTACACAACGAAAATACCACAATCCAGCTGGACCCAGCTTGCACGTTCACCAACGCGTGAAGCCTGGTACGCACCCCCAGCTGCTCTGGCGGCATCTAAACCAGAACACGGGGAGCACTAAGCGAGGGCTCACGTTATTTAAAGGGATAGTGCCCTATTCCTGTACACTGCCAGCCCCCCTTTCCCCCGCAGCCCTGCTCCCACCCCAGCCCCGTTCCCCAGGTGTAACATCCTGAGCAGATGTCTCCTTGGCCTGAAAACCAAAATGCTTAAAGAAGCCCCACCAGGCCAGAAAGGTCGTTCACCTCCTTGCCGCACCCAGGGCTTCCTGCTCCCAGGCAGCCCATCTCTGACGCTGGCATCTCCATGGCAGGCACAGGGCAGCTCCGAGGGAATGCTGGCACGGCTGCAGCAGGAATTAATATTAACCAGCATTGGTAACTCCTAGCATGCACATGGCACTTGTTATTTCAAAGGAAGTCAGCTTCATCCCCCATTTTACAGATGGGGAAACTGAGGTACGGCCTTGCCAAAGATCACGCAGCAGTGCCAGGAATAGAACCCAAGTGTCCTCCAGCTCAAGGCTGCGGTTGAGTCAGCACCCATCCTACTCCTCGAGCAAGCCCCTTCCGTTCCCCTCCTCTGAGAGAGTCTCTGGGGAAACGCTCTGCCCGTGCCTGACTCAGCACTTTTCCCAAGTGAAACTCCCCACGTTTTGTCAGTTTTTCCCAGTCACATGGGCATGAGCCAGGTTGTTGCTCCAGCAGCGATGTCATCCCGGTCCCCTCCCGGCTTTGCAGACGGGACGGTCTCAGAATTGGTTCCCCCCTCCACGCTCCTGCGAATCTCAGGGCTCCTGGCGGAACAGCAGAGGAAAATTGGACATCCGTGTGCCCCAGGGAAGCACGGAGGGCCCGACCCGGCTTCCAGATCTGAACCCCTCTGCAGGCCGGACGGCTGAGCCAGTGGCGAGAGCCATCTACCTCGCTGCACGTATATCTCCATGGACTGCCCCCATCATCCTGTCACCTGCCCTCTTGCAACTCCACAAAGCTTTCCTTGAGCTCTCCCTACACATCACTCTGTCCAGCCCTCCCGGGCACATAGAGTATAGAATGTCACAGCCGTGTCTACACAGGGGGTCAGGCTGGTGTAACTATGTCGCACAGGGGGCGGGTGTGTGTGGCTTTTTCACCCCTCTGAGTGACGTCGTTATACCGATATAGGTCTGTAGTTCAGACCAGACCTCAGTTGTATACGTGGTGGTGGGAGCAGCAGCCGAGGCATTTCTCGATGCCATCTCCCCACCTCCCACCCCACTGGCGGACGTTGAATTCACATGAATGCTCTGAACTCTGGGTCTTCACCGACCAAAGACAGCAACTGTGTGTGGGGTGCAAGGGCGGGAAAGGGCAAAGGCAGGTTAAAGGAGAATTTGCCAGGCTTTCACACTGCAAGGGGAGAAACTAAGGCAAAGGACACTGCCCAGTATATTCTGGAGTAGGAGTTTGCTCATGGCTAAGGCTATGATTATGTCACAGAGGTCACAGACATGAGGCCTTTCCCCTCCAATTAGTTCTGCTCCCAAATAATTCCCACCCCAGAACTGACCAGGGGGCAGGGAGCTCCCTAGCCTGACGGTCGAGCCACCCCCCTCCTGATGACTGTACTGGGCCCTACCTGGCAAGGCTCCACTGCCCATGCCCATATCCTCCCCGCGGGGCTCGGATGCAATGCTGATCTTCTTGATGCTGTGGAAGGGGGCGGTGTGGGGCACAGCGGTCTGGAATAAGAAGGTCGTCTCCACCACCAAGTGTCCCCGGCTCCCCCAGCTTCAGAGCCCAGAGGCTGGTGTAGGGCTCCTTGGTCTCCAGGCTCTGTGCCCACTGGGGCTGGTGGACCACTCCCATGGCCATGCTGGCGGTGATCTCCGGGTTCTGCTGCACCTAGATCGTCTTGACCAGGAGTGGGGTGGGTCAGAGATGGGAGCTGACTGTTCTCCTCTACTCAGTGTGGGAGAACCGTGTCCAGGTTTGGGTGCTGCCCTTCAAGAAGGATGAGGACAAATTGTACAGAGTCCAGAGATCAACAGAAATGATCAGAAGTTTAGAAAACGTGACCTGTGAGGAAAGGTTGAAAGAACTGGGCATGTTTTGTCCAGAGACGAGACATGGGATCATAGTCGGGGCAGGGAGTCTCTCCTGTTACTTGCCCAAATGCAGCCAAACTTCTATTTATAGCATGCCAGCTGGGTCAGAGCAAGCCCGGGTATGTCTCCTTGAACTAGAATTAACACCTAGGCCTACGCTACATTGGTGTCACCTGTAATTTCCTCTGCTCCCTCCAGTGCTCACGTTGCACCAGCTGAGACTCCATCCAGACTCACTGAAACACCCTTAGATTTACTGGGCCAGATTCCTGGGCTGGCTGAGATGAGCTCATCTGAGATGGTCTCACTATGAGACCAGAGCGTGGAAGGGTCCCAGATGGCTTTCCACCACTTTCACAGCTACCGAATCCCAGGGGATAACGCAACTCAGTCTGGTTAAATCTATTTCTGAGGTGTTCACCCATATATGCCAGGCTAATATAGCAAATGATCAATAGGTATGATTCAAATTACATATATTAATATGGATAGTATGTGCTTAATGCATATAACATTCTATTGTATATACGCCTCCAGCAGTTACATGGTGTTAGGCAAAAAGATTCTTTCCCCCAAGAATCAGGCAAGCACAGACAGTACTGAAGGGAGTTTATTCACAGTACCGGGAAGACTGGCAAGCAGCTTGAAAAATAGGATGCCATAGTGGCCAATTATACACATTCTCTTATCCATGCATTTGCATTTATCTGCACATACAGAGACAGACATCGTTACAAATCAAGAGAGAACCCTAAACAACGATAAATACACCTCTACCCCGATATAACGCTGTCGTCGGGAGCCAAAAAATCTTACCGCATTATAGGTGAAACCGCATTATATCGAGCTTGCTTTGATCTGCTGGAGTGCGCAGTCCCACCTCCCGGAGCACTGCTTTACCACGTTATATCCGAATTTGTGTTATATCGGGTCGCGTTATATCGGGGTAGAGGTGTATAGGATCAGTACATCCATATAGAGGTCATCCTAATTCCATGAAATGTCTATGACTACCTTGCAGGGGAAGGAGGCGGGGTGGAACCGGGGATAAGGATGAGTGCTTACAGACATCCAGTGGGTTGTGAAGGGAAGGTAGAGAGTTCAAGGGGCCAGAGGGGAAGTGGCCCAGAGACAGTTGTACAAGGGGAGAGAAGGAGGGCAGGGAGGCTGCCACTAAAGGGTCCCTGGGTTGGGACCCAGAGTAGTGGCCAGGCCTGGGTCACCCCCTTGGACTACACCTGGCCATGCAGTAGGGTGGCTGAGACAAACTGCAACTGGCCCTTGAGACAAGGGGCTAGACTTTGGAGGTTGGGGTTGGCCACTGAGGCCGGTGCAAGGACTACTGAACAACACCCCACCCCCCAGGAAGGGGGTGACGATGGACTGGGGGCACTGCCAGAGGGCAGTGGCCTGAAGAGGATGCTGCGAAGCGAGGAGCAATGCGGGTCCAGACATCAGTGAGGAAGAGATGACGGACGGGACACCACCAGCAGAGGGCACTCCCCATGGACTGAGCTAATCCCCAGAACAACCAGTGGGAGGCGCTGCAGTGGTGAGTCCCAACCCTGTCACAATTAGGAAACTTTTTCACTAGGAGGCTGGTGAAGCACTGGAATGGGTTACCTAGGGAGGCGGTGGAATCTCCTTCCTTAGAGGTTTTTAAGGTCAGGCTTGACAAAGCCCTGGCTGGGATGATTTAGTTGGGGATTGGTCCTGCTTTGAGCAGGGGGTTGGACCAGATGACCTCCTGAGGTCCCTTCTAACCCTGATATTCCATTCCGTGATTGGGGAAATTTGTGACCAGAACAGAAGGCAACCTGGAGCCAGCATGTCACGTTTCTGGTGTATGCCTACAACGCCACAAAGAACAATGCTACGGGAGTCACCCCATATCTCTTGATGTTTGGGTGAGAACCAAGATGACCCATAGACTTGTACTTTGGAGTATCAGAGGATGGAGATAGCTATGAAACTCATCAGCAATATGTATCCCGACTAAGAGAAGCTGAAGGATGCTTATCACTTAGCTGTGTCTGCAGCTTGGCCGTCAAGGGCTCGAGTAGTGGAAAGTGTAAGGGGCTGCCATACCTCCCCCCCCCCCCCTCCCCCCCCCCCGGGGGGGTAAACCTTGCAGCGGAACTTCTGAACTGCAGGGCCACACTGGCCAAGGACAGCAACTGTGAGCTGGGTGACTTTTGGGTTGCTGGACTTCAGACCCTGAGGGGAAAAGGACGCTGCTCAACTTACCTGGGGGTGGCTCTTTTGCTCATGGGTCTTGTAATATGAATCCTGTTTGTGGTGTTTCCCCAACATAATGCCGCATTGTTTCCCTCCTTTATTAAAAGGCATTTGCTACACTCAGGGTATATCTACACTATGAAATTAGGTCGATTCTATAGAAGTCGATCTTTAGAAAGCGATTTTATACAGTCGATCGTGGATGTCCCCACTAAGCACAGTTTGTCGGCGGAGAGCGTCCTCAGTACCATGGCTAGCATTCTCATGGAGTGGTGCACTGTGGGTAGCTATCCCACAGTCCCCAATGCCTGATGGGGCAAAAACATTGTCGCAGGTGGTTTCTGGTACATGTCGTCAATCTCCCATCCCTCCCTCCTTCCTTGCAACGGCAAACAATCGTTTCACACCTTATTTCCTGGGTTACCTGTGCAGATGCCATCACACACCGAGCATGTAGCCCGCTCAGCTCAGCGCTGCTGTTGTGAGCATTGTAAACATCTCGTGCATTATCCTGCAGTATGTGCAGAACTTGGATAGGAGCCACCAGCACGAGGACAATTATGAGGAGGACATGGACACAGACATTCCTGAAAACATGGGATATGACAATTGGGACATCATGGCCGCAGTGGTGCAGGTTGATATAGTGGAACGCCGATTCTGGGCCCGGCAAACAAGCAGAGACTGGTGGGACCGCATAGTATTGCAGGTATGGGATGATTCCTAGTGGCTGTGAAATTTTCTCATGCATAAGGCCACTTTCATGGAACTTTGTGAGTTGCTTTCCCCCGCCCTGAAGCGTAGGAATACCAAGATGAGACCTGCCCTGACAGTTGAGAAGCGAGTCGTGATAGCCCTGTGGAAGCTTGCAATGCCTGACTGCTACCGGTCAGCCAGAAATCAATTCGGAGTGGGCAAATCTACCATGGGGACTGCTGTGATCCAAGTAGCCAAGGCAATCAGTGACCTTCTGCTAACAAGGGTAGTGACTCTAGGAAATGTGCAGGTTATAGAGGATGGCTTTGCTGCAATGGGATTCCCTAACTGTGGTGGGGCGATAGACGGAACGCATATCCCTATCTGAGCACCGAACCACCCTGCCAACCAGAACATAAACTGCAAGGGGTACTTCTCAATGGTGCTGCAAGGAATGGGAGATCACAAGGGACGTTTCACCGACATCAACATGGGATAGTCGGGAAAGGTGCATGCACGCTCGCATCTTTAGGAACTCCGGGCTATTCAAAAAGTATCAAGAAGGGACTCACTTCGCAAACCAGAAAATTACCATTGGGATGTTGAAATGCCAATCGTTATCCTTGGGGACCCAGCCTACCCCTTGTTCCCATGGCTCATGAAGCCAATCACAGACAGCCTGGACAGTAGTAAGGAGCAGTTCAATTATAGGCTGAGCAAGTGCAGAATGGTGGTAGAATGTGCCTTTGGACGTTTAAAAGCCCACTGGCCCCGTTTGTTGACTAGGTTAGACCTCAGCGCAACCAGTATTTCCATTGTTATTGCTGCTTGCTGTATGCTCCATAATATCTGTGAGAGTAAGGGGGAGATATTTATGGCGCGGTGGGAGGTTGAAGCAAATCGCCTGGTGGCCAATTTTGAACAGCCAGACACCAGGGCAATTAGAAGAGCATAGCTAGGCATGCGGCGCATCAGAGGGGCTTTGAAAAACAGTTTCATGACTGGCCACGCTTTGGTGTGACAGTTGTGTGTGTTTCTCCTTGATGCAAAACCACCCCCTTTGGTGAATTTACTTCCCTATAAGCCAATCCCCCTCCCCCCCTTCGACCACAGCTGGGAAAGGAAATAAAGTCCCTGTTGTTTTGAATCCATTCATTCTCTATTTATTTAAAAAAAAAAAAAAAGTAAGATCACTAACAAGGTAGCCCGGGTGGAGTGGGGGAGGAGGGATGGACAAGGACACATTGTTTATTGTAACCACACTACAAATCAAAGCTGTTTGAATGACAGCCTTCTGATGCTTGGGCCATCCTCTGGAGTGGAGTAGCTGCGTGCCCGGAGCCTCTCCCCCTGCCCTGCGCCGCCCCTGCGTTCTTGGGCATCTGGGTGAGGAGGATATTGAACTTGGCGAGGAGGGCAGGTGGTTATACAATGGATGCAGCGGTGATCTGTGCTCTTGTTGCCTTTCCTGCAGCTACACCAGACACTTGATCATGTTCATTTGCTCCCCCATTAGCCTCAGCATCTTCTCCTGCATGGTATGATCACGCTCACTGAATGCTTTCCTGGCCTCTGCCACCGAATGCCTTCATGCATTCAGCTGGGCCCCGTCAGTGCGGGAGGACTGCATGAGCTCGGAAAACATGTCATCGCAAGTGCGGTTTTTTTCACCTTCGAATCTGCGATAACCTCAGGGATGGAGATGATATGGGGAGCATTGAAATATTTGCACCTCCAGGGGGGATAAAAAAGAAGAGACATTTCTGAGAACAAAAGGGAGACTCTTCCACAGTGAATCAAGCAATTCACAGCAGACATCAAATGTGCTTTAGGTACAAGATCGCATTTTGCCTTTTATATTGAGTGCCTGCTGGTATGGTGACACATCACACACAGCTGGGCAACAGAATTCGGTTTCCAGGCACCCATGGTAAGCCAAAGGGTCTGTGGGGTTGGCTTCTTCCGCCTTCATAACATGTGGGAATGGTTTCAAACTGCAGCACCCTCCTTTCCCATAGCAAGCAAGGCTGGTTGGGTTTACCGTTTAAAAGGAGGGGCTGCGGTTTTGGGGTGGATGTGCATCACACCCCTCCCCCCACAATGTGGCTATTCTCCGGGATGATCCCTTTTAGCCAAGCGCAAAAGACCAGCATGAACGGGGCCCTTTTACAGTTCCCTTACAAAAATTCCCCTATTTCAACTAGGTGACCATGGATGATTTCACTCTCCTGAGGCTGACACAGAAAGATAAAGTCCTCGGGATGATGTCCCTCTGGGTTACTGACCAGGACGTCGGTTATTCCTTCCCCTGAGAATCCACCCTTAAGATTGGAGACTGGCCACTTCCCAGGGCTTTGGGAGATGAGTCAGAGCTGCGGGACACCAGTGTGGTGCTGAGGTGGGCCAGCTACTGCTCTCATTTACCCAGGTGCAGGGCAGGAGTAACTCTACTGAATTCAATGGGGTTTCTCCTGATTTTTCTGTGGAATATTCCAGCTGCTGGGGGTGGTTCTAACAGGATTCCCACACCCAGGAAAGACAGAGCCTGCTCCCTTCCCCCACCTCGAGGAGCAGAAATCAGCTGTTTGTAATGTACCAGCAGCTTCCTCTCCCATGCGAAGGCTGCAGTGTCTGGAGCTGGGCGGGAGCAGGGAGGTGTTTCAGACATGCAAGGCTCCACTTTCCCTCCACGTTCTTCATTGCTGTGTAAGTGGGGATGGACTGAGCTCCCCTCTGACGTGGAGAGATGAGCTGGGGGAACAGACTCCAGGAACAGACTGTGTTTCCGGAAGCACCTACTGTGCCTAGGAACTCAGCAGAGGGAACTGCTTTGTCAAAGTGACCCCTTTTGGGCGGGCGTTGGGTTACAAATCACTCTAGTAGGGAGTGCAGGGGAATGGCATGTTGTCACCCTGACTGTGTGAGGAAAGAGCAGCAGAACTGTGCTTACCTGCCCCGATTGACGCTCACTCACTAAGCAGGGGGGTGGGGATGACAAATCCCCGTGACAGTGATTGAGAGGGTGGGGACAGGTGATCACCATATTTGGGGTCGAGAAGGAATTTTCCTCCAGGGTAGATTGGCAAAGGCCCTGGAGGTTTTTCGCCTTCCTCCGCAGCATGGGGCAGGGGTCGCTTGCTGGAGGATTCTCTGCAACTTGAAGTCTTTAAATCATTATTTGGGGACTTCAACAGCTGAGTCAAGGGAGAGAATTCTTCCAGGAGTGGGTGGGTCAGCTTTTGTGGCCTGCATCATGCGGGAGGTCAGACTAGATGATCATAATGGTCCCTTCTGACCTTAAAGTCTATGAGGTGTCTGTAGCCGGGGGTGTGGGCTCTCCCTAAAGAGTCCCAGATGCCATTTGACCCTCTCCCTCCTCACTGTGTAAAGGCAGAGCTGATCAGACACACTGGAGAGTCCTTCTTTTGTTAAGTGATCGCTGGAGCTGAAATCACTGATAGCCAGGTCTAGCCGCTGAGCCTTAGGGCCCGTCTACACTTAACACGCTGCATCGGTACAGCGGCACCGAGGCAATTGTGCCGCTGTGGCGCTTTAATGGAGACGCTCTAAGCTGACAGAGCTTCTCCCATCAGTGTAGTTAATCCACCTCCCTGAGAGGCGGTAGCTGTGTCGATGGGAGAAGCTCTCCTGCCAACACAGTAGTGTCTACACAGGGGGTCAGGTTGGTATAACTATCGTGGAAGTAGAGAAAGAACTGACAGGGATTTGAAGGGGATTTCCTATTTAAACAGTCCCCTTGTGAGAGCAAGAGTCAGACTAGCTGTTACCCTAATAACACGAGATTTGTAGAAGTGAGGATTGTGTGAGGTGAGTGGGAAAGAGCTGTATGAGAAGTTGTTGAGACCTTGGGTTAGATAAGTATGGAATGTAGACCATAGTCTAAATTGTTGAGGAAAATAAGATATCAGGATGACATATGTATAAACAAAATACAGCTGTCACCCTTTGATACATACAATAACGGGTATAAATGCTTGCTGTAATTGTTTACCTGGTGAGAGACCTGTTCTGCTATCTCCCACCACATAATTGCCAGAGAAAATAAAGTATCTGACTTGCTGCACCCAGTCTGAGAGTGAGAACTCTGTTTTTCTCCGACACTACGTCGCACAGGGGGCGGGTGTGTG
>NC_048313.1:26888008-27003385 GCF_013100865.1 Trachemys scripta elegans
GTGGCGATTGCACTGTGGAAGCTGGCTACTCCAGACTGCTACCGATCGGTCGCTAACCAGTTTGGAGTGGGAAAGTCGACCGTTGGACTTGTGTTGACAGAAGTCTGCAGGGCCAGTAATCCCATGCCGCTTCGAAAGACCGTGACTCTGTGCAACATGAATGACATTGTGGCTGGCTTTGCACAAATGGGCTTCCCTAACTGCGGAGGGGCGATAGATGGCACGCATATTCCAATTCTGGCACCAGACTACCTAGCCACTGGATACATTAATCACAAGAGGTAGTTCTCAATGGTTCTCCAGGTGCTTGTGGATCACCGTGGGTGTTTCACAGACATTAACGCAGGCTGGTCTGGAAAGGTGCATGACGCACACATCTTTCGGAACACTGGCCTGTTCAGGAAGCTGCAAGCAGGGACTTTCTTCCTAGACCAGAAAATCACCATAGAGGAAGTTGAAATGCCCATTGTGATCCTGGCAGTCCCTGCCTACCCCTTAATGCCGTGGCTTATGAAGCCATACATGGAGTAACTTGACAGCAGTATGGAGCGGTTGAACAACAGGCTGAGCAAGTGCAGAATGACTGTTGAATGTGCTTTTGGCCGTTTAAAAGCCCGCTGGTGCTGCCTCTATGGGAAGCTGGGCCTGGCCGATGAAAATATTCCCATGCTTATAGCCACATGCTTTATGCTCCATAATGTTTGTGAAGGGAAGGGTGAAAGCTTCACTCAGGGCTGGATCACAGCAGCTCAGCTCCTGGAGGCTGAGTTTGAACAGGCTATTAGAGCGGGGCAGTGCAGGGCCATAAGGATCAGGGATGCCTTCAGGCAGCATTTTGAAGCCGAAAGCCACTAATGTTTCTTGCTATGCTTGGGAGTGCAGTGCTGGCAATGCTAGGAGGTGGGTGCAGACCATGCAATATGTGGGTTTAACTAATTGTATGTTGCTTTGCAGGGCTCTTTTTGCTTTCAATAAATAGAATAAAGATTGCTTTCAAACCAACACAATTCTTTTACTAAAAATACAACAACCAGAGGAGACAGTCAAACAAAGAAAAAACATCAGCAGTGAGGGGGGATGTTCGAAGGGAAGGTTCCAGGAGGAGGAGGGGTCCTGGGATGGCTAAAGATCTGTGTATGTCCAGAGAATAATGTAGCTGAAGTCCAAGTACCTTAGTTCGAACTTAAAGGTACTTACCAAAGGTCCACACGCGGCAGGCAGGCTCCCCCGTCGACTCCGCCTACTCCTCTCGCGGAGCAGGAGTACCGGCGTCGACGGCGAGCACTTCCGGGATCGATCCCAGAAGATCGATTGCTTACCGCCGAACCCAGAGGTAAGTATAGACGTACCCTAAGACCCACTTTGTGGCTTCATTCTGGCATGCCACATTCTCCTTTTGTTCCCTCTTCTGACTGTCCCAGCACTCCTGCAATTCCTGTTTCTCGGTTGCAGAATGCAACATAACATCACACAGAAAACCCTCCTTAGTTCTTCTTGGCCGCTTTCTAATTCTGCGCAGCCATTCAGCCGCCGATAACAAAGAGGGAGGCTGGGCTCCCAAGGTCATCACTGTGAAGTTTATACACAACATTTTACAGAAGCAATTTTGTTTACAACACAGAGAACCTTGATTCAGTGCTTTAAAACACAGCCAGTACTCACACACTTGGCACTAACTGGCTGACCCCAGGCAAGCACACATGAGCCACAAGACCCCCAAATAGTGAGTAGCCGCAGGGGCAGGGGAAATCACTCTTCTCAGACCCTGCTGTACTCTGGGCATGTGGCTCTTGGGGAGTGCCAGCTCTGTATGGGGGAGCTGATAATAATTCCTGTCCCCACATTTTCCACAGGATGTGATCATTATGGAAGATATCTCACTGCTGAGGGTCAGCAGGGAATCAAGGGAGGGTCTTCTCCAAGACTTTGGCTTCTGCCCTGGCCCCTATGCAGCTCGCCTGTGTGCAACAATGGTCCCCCATCCCCATCCCCCCCTTGATGGCACAATTGCGTGGGAAAGTCACCATTAATGGGGCAAGAAACAAAGCAGCTCTGCTGAGAAACCTGCGGCAGCAGATTGTCCAATATCTCCACAAGAGTTTCCTGGAGATCTCTGAGGGAGATTCCTGTGAAGTGAGGGAGTCAATCAACAGCCTGTTCCGCCGCTCAGAGTAGGCATGCGGTGGGAGAGAAGCCTGCTTTCTGCAATCCTCCTTCCCCCAACAACTCACTTCAGCGATTCCCCAAATCAAATCCATTTACCAGGGACCTCCTCTCCTGTTTGCTCTTTGCCAACATCCAACAGGCTAGCCTCCTCCGGGGTAGAAAAGAGCTCCTGGCTGCATCTCTGACCTCCAAGTCATCCTCTGCTTCTGGGTCCCCCTCCCCGTCCAAATCCTCATCCAAGATTTCCTCCTCCTGGCTCGGTCCACTTTCGACTGGCATGCAAGTCACTGAAATATCCATGGTGCGTGGAGCAGGCATGGCCACCCAGAAACATGTGCTGAGACCACTGAATGCATCACCGAGCAAACAGGAAGGAGACTTTCAAAATACCAAAGGAATTTACGGGGTGGGGATGACGGTTGGTCACCTGAGGGCAGGGCAGTAGAGTTCAAACCAATGACCAGAGAGGCGAGAACAGGCATTGTGGGACACCTCCTGCTCCAGTTGCAGCGCTGTAATCGACCAGGGTGTCTATTCTGGCACTGAGGCACTGTAGCCCCTGGGTAGAAAGTTGTACACCTCTTGTTGGGGTGGGGTTTTTTTACAGTGCTACAGCTGCACAGTTTCTGCGCACTAAGTGGCTTGGCAGTGTGTAACCTCGGGAGTTACACTGCAGAAAGCTGCTTTACTGAGCAGAGACTTGCCAGTGTAGACAGGGCCTAAGATGTTTCCAGCAAACATCCTGGGCACGGATTCAGTGAAGAATGAAACCTGATTAACTCACTTCCCTGCCTTAAATCGGATTTACATATGGTGGGAATCCTTTGTTTCCTAGTTTGATCCCCACCTCCTATTAGTGGAAAAATACTAGTAGTCCAGTACCAGGTGACATGATCACATGACCCTGCAGTATCAAAACAACATCCCAGGAAGCTTCTCAGGAAAGTGGGGGATTAGCATCTTCAAAGTCCTATTGTTCTCCCTAATGGCCCATCCAGGCTGATTGCCCATGGTCGGTGGGCATTCCGAGGTGTAAACCCACTTGTAATTTTTACATAATTGTGATATTCTATACCTTGGGGGAACATGCTGTAACCCCCATATTCCTCATTTTCATCTAATTGTGATCTTACATATAAAGCAGGCCTTGTAAGTTATCAGGGGAAAGGTTATGATCTGCTGAAAGTAATTGCTCTATCCAGATATGTATATCATTAATGCACATGAAGTTATGAGAATGGTGTAGTATCGTTGTTACTAAAACATGCTGTAAATTGGGGGAATCAGTCAGATATTAGCTGCAACAGCAAGGAAAGTATCCAATGCCCAGGTGAGGTCTGAAACAGCCCATTAACAGCCATTGTCCAGCAAGGGAGCTACAATGCAATGACTCACCTGCATGAGTCACCCTCAGGGGAATTGCTCAACCTTGCTGGGTTGCATCCGAAGAAGTGAGGTTTTTACTCACGAAAGCTTATGCCCAAATAAATCTGTTAGTCTTTAAGGTGCCACCAGACTCCTTGTTGTTTTAGCAATGCCCCAGAGACAGGCCGAGTGGACACATACTGGGCTCTTCTCCTGCCCCACCTATGCTGCAACCAAGACACTGAGAAGAAGACAAGACTCCAACACAGGGGATTGGCCCAGGTTTAAGGAACAAGCCTTTCAATTAAATTAAGGGTTGACGTGTGTCAGAGTCTTCCTTTGGGATCATAAGCCTGGTACATATCAATTTCTTTGTTAAATTGATGAACTTATATAAACTTACAGCGTCCACTGGGCATAACTAGACACTGCAAGATGGAGGTTCCTAGGGTTGTGTCTCGTACCGGAGATATTGGCTAGTGTCATTCGGTTGCAAGTTGCTGGGAGCAGTTTACATACCAGAGGCTGTGTGTGAACAGCCCAGGAGTGGGGGTTCTCACAGCAGAGCAGGGTAAGACTGGCTCCCAGAGTCAAGGATTGGAGAGGCCTAGCACATCATCAATCCAGATAACACCAGAGGAGAACGTCACAATAATAAATATTCCTAACTTCAGATACAGAATTGATACATGCATACAAATAGGATAATCATATTCAGTAAATTATAACATTTTTACTTATACCTCTCATGACCAACCTTGCATAGAACACATCTGTTATGCCAAATTCATTTCATAAAATATCTTGATGAAGAATATGGGGTGTAGTGTCACATCTGGGTTTTCCCTTTTGTTGGTAAACCGTACGGTCAATTCCTCGACCACATTTTGGTTCATTACACAATATGCACAAGAGACAAAATAACCAATGTTGGTCTGGTTCATTGCTAAAATTTAGTAATAGCTAAGGCTGTGTGTCTATCACAGAGGTCAGAGAAGTCACGGATTCCGTAACTTTCCGTTACCTTCATGACTTCTGCAGCGGCTGGTGTGGCTGGCCCTGGTCGGCCACTGCTGGGGCAGTCTTGGGCCACTGCACCCCCCCAACTCCCAAGAAGCAGCAGTAGTTTAGGTGTGGGAGGGGGCTCAGGGCTAGGGCAGTGGGATGGGGTGCAGGGTGGTGCTTACCTTGTGGGGGGCTCCCTGGAAGCAGCCAGCATGTCCCTGAAGCTCCTAAGGAGAGGGGCCGGGGGCTCCGTGCAGTGCCCCTGCCTGCAGGCACTGACCCTGCAGCTCCCATTGACTGTGGTTCCCAGCCAATGGCAGCTGTGGAGCCAGTGCTTGTGGCAGGGGCAGCGTTCGGAGCCCCTATGGCCTTCCCCCTGCCGCAGGAGCTGCATAGACAGCTCCTACCAGCCCCGCCAATCCTCCCCTCCCAGCGCCAGCAGGGGTCCTGGGCCATGTGCCGCCACCTCACCCCCAGCTCCTGCGACAGCTGCTGCACCCTGGGCCACCTTCCCCCAGGAAACATGGTGCCCCCGGGCAACCCCCGCAGAGCAGTCGAGGCCCCCCAGCCCAAGTTTTAGTTAGAGGTATATAGTATAAGTTTTGTGTACTGCCCGTGACCTGTCCATTGTTTTTACTAAAAATACGTGTGACTAAACCATAGCCTAGTAATAACATATTACAGGAACAAAGGTTCAATACAACTCCAATTTCCGGGAACCCGTCTCCTGCAGCAGTGCTGAATTCGCCTTACAAAGAGGGCTTGTTTCCAAAGTCACACCCTAAAACTGTCCTTTTTATACCCAACCTGTTTACACGGAAAGAGGTACTGTATGCATCCGCTGAGGCTAGTCTTAACCTACCATCTTTCTACCTTGTTTTTCTGATACCATATAGTACCCCTTAGCTCTTTGTTCTGGACTCAGGAATTCCAGTTACCAAGAGTGTGATGCACCTCCTCGGCTTGTCCCGAATATATTGTCCTTATCTTTGGGACATTCCACTGAGAGAAACTTCCTGCTGTATTAGTTGGTGCAACGTGAGCATTGGAGGGAGCAGAGGAAATTGCACGTTACACCAACGTAGCATATCCCTAGGGGTAAATTCTAGCTCAAGGAGACTTACCTGGGCTTGCTCGGACCCAGCTGGCATGCTACAAATAGACATTTGGCTGCATTTGGGCAAGTAACAGGAGAGGCTCCCTGCCCCGACTACAAACCAATCCAGGACCACAGATACGCACTCAGGGTGGCCAGCCCCACCTGTCCCCATGGCGACACTTCTATTTCTAGCTAGATAAGAGCTAACGTGACTATATCTTCTCAGACTGGAACATTCACCTTCCAGCCCCAGTGCAGAGAGACCCGTGGGCCCCTCTGGACCCTCCTAGCCCCACCCGAGTTCAGCCCATGGACTTGGTTCCACTTACCCAATGGATACGCGGCACCTCGGGTTCTCATGGTGGTTCAGATGCTATCAGGGCAGGTCGAGTTCTGAGGATTCTGAGCTTTGCAGCCTCCTTATCTTGGAGAAATGAGACAGGAAGCCCAGTCGACTCATGTCCTGTTGCATTATATCGTATCAACCAACAGTACTGCACACAGGAAAGCACTGTCTTCTCAGCATGCCCTGCTCTCCTTCCTTCTGCCCTACCACTTCTCCCAGCCCCATCAGCATTTACTTTGCCCAGTACCTGATACCCTATGGGGGAAACTGACCACAGTACAGAGGGCCTAGCATCACTTCACAGAAATATGGAGTTGCAAGGGACTTCAGGAGGTCAAACAGTCCATCCCCATCCGCTGAGGCAGGACCAAGTGCACCTAGACCATCCCTGGAAGGTGTTTGTCCAACCTGTTCTTACAACCCCCCATTAACAGGGATTCCACCGCCTCCCTAGGTCACCTGTTCCTGTGCTGAACCATCCTTAGAGTTAGAAAGCTTTTCTTAATATCTAATTTAAAGCTCCCTTGCTGCTAACTAAGCCAATTCCTTCTTGTCCTACTCTTGGTGGGCATGGGCACCAATTGATCACAGTCCTCTTCATAACAACCTTTTACATATTTGCAAATTGTTATCATGTCCCCCTCAGCTGTCTCTTCTCTACACAAAACATGCCCTGTTCTTTCAATCTTTCCTCACAGGTCATGTTTTCTAAACCTCTGATCATTTCTGTTGGTCTCCTCTGGACTCCGTACAATTTGTCCTCATCCTCCTTGAAGTGCAGCACCCAAAACTGGACATGGGTCTCCCACGCTGAGTAGAGGAGAACAGTCACCTCCCCATCTCTGACTCACCCCACTTCTGTCAATACATCCCAGAATGACATTTGCCTTTTTTTCAACAGCATCACACTGTAGACTCACATTCCATTTGTGGTCCACCAGAAACCACACACCCTTTTCTGCTGTGCTGCTGCCGAGCCAATGAGTCCCCATCCCTCCCCTGTGAGTAAGGACTTCCAATTAGCTTTGCACCCACCTTGTGGTAGTTTCATCTAGTCCATACTTCCTTAGTCTGACTAGGAAAATGTCATGTGGGATTGTGTCAAAAGACTTACTAAATTCAAGATACATCACGTCCACCTCTTCTCCCAGTGCACTTGACTTGGTACCCAATCAAAGGAGGAAATTATGTTTGTTTGGCATAACTTGTTCTTGACAAATCCATGTTGGTTATTACTTATCACCTATTATCCTCTCGGTTTTAATAAATTGGTAGTTTAAATATTTGTTTCAGTATCTTTCTGGGTATTGAAGTTAGGCTGTCAGGTCTAGACTTCCCTAAAAGCTCCTTTTACCTTTTTTTGACACTTGCTCTTGTTATGAGCCTCATCCATCCTCCATGAGTTCTGGAAGATAATCGGTAATGATTCAGAGATTGCTTCAGCAAGTTTCTTAAGTACTCGGGTGAATTTCATTAGGCCCTGCCGAGTTGCATAGAACTAACTTAGCTAAAGATTTGTTACCTGTTATTTCCCTATTCTGGCCAGTGGTCCTTCCCTCTTGTTAAAATTAACTGGTGTGAAGTATCTGTTCACAAACTAACCTTTTTAATCCTGCATTCAGTAAAACTTAAGAGGTGCCCATACTGAGTGGTTGGTTGCTAACATAATGATCAGAGATGTCAGTGTCACTGGGGTTGTTAATGAGTCTTGCTGTAAGTAGTCGTCTAAGGTGGTGCAGCTGTAATGCCGAAGTCACGTTCTGAGCAGTAGCTCTTCTTAACAAAAACCAAACAGAAGAACAGATCTTCATCCAGATCACAGTGCGGCTCCCTATGCGTGAGATGGTGCTGTCCAAGTCTCAGCTGTGATCATAGCTCTTGTCTGCAGCTGTCGTCTTGGAGAATCAGAGAGAAGATCCTGTTCCAGGTGGTGTGAAGTAACAGGGTTACCACAGGAAGAAGATGAAAGAGGCGGCTAATGACTATCCATGCTTGATGGTGTCAGAGAACGGGATGTGGGCGGTCAGGTCTAGTGGTCAGAGCAGGACCTGGCAGCCAAGAACTGGAGCTGTGGGTCAGAGCCAGGAGCCAAATGCCAGCGCCAAGAGTCAGAGCCAGGGGCAGGAGCCAGGAGTCGGAACCCAGGGTCAGAACTGGGGTCGGAGCCGAAGCTGGAGATGAGGAATCAGAGCTGAGGGTCAGAACCAGGTGACCTGGAGAGAGGCCAGGCAGGAGCAGGGCTGGACCAAGGCCGGAGCTATCATAGCTGTGGGCAAAAACTTTGAGCACCTACTGAACTGTTACTGCTGGGTTTAAAATCCCGTGTGCTGACCCTTCCCACCAATCAGGCATCTTGGTACAGGCCAGCTCTGCTCGTTAGGTTGCCTGGAGACTGGCTCTGCTGCAAGCCCTGATTCCTGACAGATGGTCCTTGTCGATGGTCCCATACGGCAGGGTCTTCAAGGGAGCGACTGCTCAGGACATGGGGCTCTCCAGGCCTCCCAGCCAGGTGTCCATAAGCTCAAGGTGAAGAAAGGCAAAGAAATACACTCAAGCTCCTCCTCCTATGATCACTCTCAGGTGTAGGTCTTACTGTTAGCCGAAATTGGGCCAGCTAGTAAACTTAGGGAGGACTAATGACCCACCAGAGTTTGGCAGAAAGCAGCACGTTTTATTGATAGCTAAGCTTGGAGGGGAGGGGTCACATTCACACTCGCATCTCACATACTCACGCTCCCAGGACAGGCATGGCACTGGAGATGTCAGGATCCTTCAACGTAAGTGTCCCACAGCACAGCAGGGAGACCCGCTGGGGAGACCCCACCTTTACACATGGTTCGATTCTGGACCTAGCTCCCGGTGGAAGTGTTGTCGCACTTGGCTCCCGGGCTGCAGCTATCAGGGGATCTGAGACATTCATTAACATCTGTGAAGGGAAATCAGAGAGGCCCCATTGAGAAGGTGTTTTAAATCCCTAACCATGGAGGTATTGTCAGCAGGGTTTTGAACCTGGAATTTCCAGCACCACAATGGGGTGTATGTTAAAGGAATAATCCATTGACAGGCATCAGTAGTAAGTTGCGTGACAAAGTTCCTCCTCTATCTTGGTGGGTCCTGTGCTTATTGGCAGATTTTCTTGCCTCAGAGATTCACCATGTGGGTTGGGGAACAGCCCAGAGACCTGCCCCTCTGGAAGAACCAATTGGGAGGTTTGCAGGGAACCCGGGCCTGCCCTCTACTCCAGGTTCCAGCCCAGGGCCCTGTGGACTGCAGCTGTCTATAGTGCCTCCTGTAACAGCTGCATGACAGCTACAACTCCCTGGGCTACTTCCCCATGGCCTCCTCCAAACACCTTCCTTATTCTCACCACAGGACCTTCCTCCTGGTGTCTGATAACGCTTGTGCTCCTCAGTCCTCCAGCAGCACACCCTGTCACTCTCAGCTCCTTGCACCTCTTGCTCCCAGCTCCTCACACTCGCACCTCAAACTGAAGTGAGCTCCTTTTAAAACCCAGGTGTGACGTTGTGCAGTCTATATGATTTTATAAAAACATGATAATAAGTGAATGTAATGTAACTGGGATAGTCTTAGAAAAAATATAGTAATAAGTGAATGTAACATAACTGGGATATGCTTCATGCAAAAGGTCTCTTGTAAGGTATCATTACAAAGCTTGTAATCTACTGAGTGTGATCATCTGATTTGTATAAATGTACCACTCTTGTATCTAAAACTAGAAATATAAAATGTAACTCTGAGAGACTATTGTAATTATGTAAAGTGTGGGCCATTAATGATAGTTTGGAATCTTGATGACTCCCGTTAACAAGGACCATTGTCTGCAGATGGCTGTGTTTACCTGTGAGTCTTCCTGTATATGTGTGTGCTGGCAAGTGGGCAGTGAAGTCTTGCAGTGACATGTGATCATGTCACCTGAACTGGAATCCATCTTTAACCTGGTGCTTTTCCAGTGAGGTGGCGTGAAAACCCAGAGGGACAAAGGGTTCCGCCTTATGCAAAAGATATATAAAGGGGTGGAAGAGAACAGAGGGGAGAGGAGCCATCATGAAGAATCCCCTAGCTATCACCTGAGCTGGAACAAGAGCTGTACCAGGGGAAAGAATTGTGCCCAGGCCTGGAAGGTGTCCAGTCTGAGAAAAACTTACTGAAGCATCTCCGAGGGTGAGATTATCTGTATTAGTTTGATTAGACATAGATTTGCGCATTTTATTTTATTTTGCTTGGTGACTTACTTTGTTCTGTCTGTTACTACTTGGAACCACTTAAATCCTATTTTCGGCATTTAATAAAATCACTTTTTATTTAGTAATTTACTCAGAGTATGTATTAATACCTGGGGAAGCAAACAACTGTGCATATCTCTCTATCAGTGTTATAGAGGGCGAACAATTTATGAGTTTGCCCTGCACAGGGCCGGCTTTAGGCCGATTCGGCCGATTCTCCCGAATGGGGCCCCGCGCCTAGAGGGCCCCGCGCAGCTGTCCACTCCACCCCCGGCCCACTTCCCCCTCCTCCCCTGAACGCTCCGCCCACCTTCTCCTCCCTCTCCCCTGTTTCCCGCGAATCAGATGTTCGCGGGAAGCCTGAAACAAGCAGCAGGCAGGAGGTAAGAGGAGGGGGGGGGGGCGAGGAGAGTTTCAGGGAGGCGTAGTGCGGCCCAGTCCGGCCCTGGCCCCAGCCGAGCGGCTCCGGCCCAGCTCAGGCTCCGCGGTGCTGGCCCTGGCCAAGTGGTGCCGGCCCGGCCCGAGAGGCTCGGGCCCAGCCCCGGCCCGGACGTGGACCCGGCCGAGCGGCTCTGGCCCGGCTCAGCTCGGGCCCTGCGGCGCCGGCCCCAGCCGAGAGGCACCAGCGCGGACCGAGAGGCTCCGGCCTGGCCCTGGCCCAGCGGCTCTGGCCCAGATCTGGACCCGGTCCCGGCAGAGTGGCTCTGGCCCAGCCCGGCTCGGGCCCCACGGCACCGGGCTCGGGCCCGGGTGAGCGGATCCGGACCCAGAACCGGCCAAGCGGCTCCGGTCCAGCTCGGGCCCCACGGTGCCGGCCCTGGCCAAGTGGCGCCGGCCCGGCCCGAGAGGCTCCGGCCCGGCCCTGGCCCAGCAGCTCCGGCCCGGCCCTGGCCCAGCGGCTCTGGCCCAGACCCGGACCCGGACCCGGCCGAGCGGATCCGGCCTGGACCCGGACCCAGGCCCAGGCTGAGCGGGCCCGGACCGTACCTGGACCCGGGCGAGCGGTTCCAGGCAGCGTGGTAAGGGGGCAGGGAGCAGGTGTTGGAAGAGGGCAGGGCAGTTTGGAGGGTTGTGGGGGGATGGATAGGGGTCGGGGCGGTCAGAGGGCAGGGAACAGGGGGATTGAATGGGGGCAAGGGTCCTGGGGGGGGCAGTCAGGAAGGAGCAGGGGTTGGGTTGGGCGGTGGGGGGCAGTCAGGGGCAGGGGTTCCAGGGGCAGTCGGGGACAGAGAGAAGGGGTGGTTGGATGGGACAGGAGTCCCAGTGGGTCATCAGGAATGAGAGGAGGGGTTGGATGGGGCGGCAGGGGGCAGTCAGGGGACAGGGAATGGGGGGTGGATGGGGCAGGGGTCCCGGGGGTGGGGGTGTCAAGAACTTTAGGTAGGCTTAGCATGCATCCGTATACATTATGCAATGTATATAATATATAATTTTGTTATTATTTATATAGTTATGGAAAGTAAATAATACATGGAAGAAATGAAAGGGGTTTTTTTACGTGTCTTTTTGGTTTTTTTTTAAGTCATCCCTGTTGGGGCCCCGCCGAAAATGTTCGAATTGGGCCCCGCACTTCCTAAAGCCGGCCCCGGCCCTGCATACGCTTTATGCAGGGTAAAACGGATTTATCTGGGTTTAGACCCCGTTGGGAGTTGGGCATCTGAGTGCTAAAGACAAGCACACTTCTGAGAGCTGTTTTCAGGTAAACTTGCAGCTTTGGGACAAGTGATTCAGAGCCTGGGTCTGTGTTGGAGCAGACGGGAGTGTCTGGCTCAGCAAGACAGGGTGCTGGAGTCCTGAGCTGGCAGGGAAAACAGGAGCAGAGGTAGTCTTTGCACATCAGGTGGCAGCTCCCAAGGGGGTTTCTGTGATCCAACCCGTCACACCCGGTGCCCTGACTAGTCTGCCTTAATTGATTTTAGCAGCTTCTCCTCAATTAGCTCCAGGTGTCCTAATTAGCCTGCCTGCCTTAACTGGTTCTAGGAGGTTCCTGATTACTCTAGTGCAGCCCCTGCTCTGGTCACTCAGGGAACAGAAAACTACTCATCCAGTGACCAGTATATTTGCCCTCTACCAGACTCCTGTACCCCACTGGTCTGGGTCTGTCACAGTTGTTATCCTCTTGATGGACAAGACACTGGAGGGGGACATAAGCCCCCTTCCCAAAATGAACTCTGTGCCTGGTTACTCTCCATCTCAGGACTTTGCTATCCTAGATACTGCCCAATGGATGCTGGTATCTCTCTCAGCCAGTTGAGCAACACAGGAGAAGCTCCAGCCTTCCTGTGATTTCTAGGTCAGTCTGGGGAGATTCCCCCTGTGACTGGCTGCCTTCCTCAATTCCCCACCTCCTGGGGAATTGAAGCCAATCAGGGCTGCTGCAGGAGGCAGGAGAACTCTCCCCTCCTCCCTTTAGGAGCAGAAAGATTTTGGACAAGGGTGAGGGCAGAGCGAGCCAAATAGCTCAGGGCGTCTCTGCTCTCCTCCTGCCACCCCTCCTGTGAAAAATGGGGCAGTCTTCACTCTGTCCCCCTCCCACTCCATCCCTGAAGCAGCAGGCCTGGAAGTGGGGGGTGAAGAACCCGTGTGGCTGCAGGAGGAGCTGAGGTGTGCAGGGGGTCGGGGTTCAGGGGCGGATATGCAGGCTGCAGGGAGCAGAACTAATTGCTGGGCTGGGTGAGGGGCACAGAGTTAATTAACCTGAATGTGTGTGTGGGGGGGGGAGGCGATTGGTGGAGAAGCTGGAGGCTCCGCACTATCAGCAGCCACAGAGCTTCTGCCGTGTGGCCAGAACCACTGTATCCTACCCAGGGAAGTGTGGGTAGCGTGGGAACGTCCTCCAGCACATGGGGGGTACCTTCATAGGTCAAAAGAGAGACCAGAAAGGATGAGATCATCTTTTTCTAAGAAAAAAATCCAACGATTTTGGGTCCAATCTGCTGATTTTTGGGGTCTGACTCATGATCTTGGAACTCCTGGGGTGGGTGACACGGAGATTCCCACCCAGAGGACTTGGCCGGTGTCCTCTCTGCTCCCTGCCAGCCAGCCCCTGCCTCTGCAGACCCTCCCGCAGTCCATGAGCAGGAGCTGGGCCTGCTCTGAGTTCACATGGGAAGAGAGGGGAGCCACCAGAGCCTAACGGGCCTGGCCTGATGGTCACAGGTTCTAGGCACTGAAATCACTGGGGGCTGGGAATGCCCAGCACATCTGGTAGCCAGGAGGGGATCCCACTTGAGAGGAAACTTTCTTGGTGGCTTAAGTTCACACACGAGCGCCCCCCACAGTCTAGTCCTCCTCCTAGTGGATCTGCACTGGGGTAAATCTAGAGATGTTTAGGAACTCCAGCAAATGGGAGATGCGGAGGCGGTGTCTGCAGGCGGAGGCAGTGCACAGAGCCCCCTGCCCTGCCCCACCCCCTAGGGGCACAGGGACATGTCGGCTGCTTCCAGGTGTGGCAGAGGGCCAGGGCAGGCAGGAAGCCTGCATTAGACCCACTGTGCTGCCAACCGGGAGCTGCCTTAGGTAAGCACCACCCGGCTGGAGCCTGCACCCTTCACCGCCTCCTACACCCCAACCCGCTGCCCCAGCCCTGAGCCCCCTCCCAGACCCCACAACCCCTCGCACACTAAAACCCCCTACCCCAGCCCTGAGCTCCCTCCTGCACCCAAACTCCCTCCCAGAGCCTGAACTATACCCCCCAAATAAATCTGTTAGTGTTTCCACATTGCTTTTAATTAATAAGCACCCCAAAGTGGCCAAAATAGAAAAAAAAAAAAAACATTTCATTTGAGCTGAAACCATTTTTCCCTGATTTTCTCTTTTAGTGAGAAAATCGAAAAATTTTCATTTCAGGTGGATCTGAAATAATTTCTTTCTCAGTTTGACCAGTGTCCGAAACACTCTGCTGTGCGCACAGCTCTCCTCCGAAGTCACCGAGGCAGTTTGAAAGCCACACCCTAGTTAGGCAATGTATTTGGTTGTATTGTCCGGAACTGGCCCTACTCCTGCAAGGTGCTGATCACCTCCAGGGGGCGCTGGTGACCAACCTCGACTCCCATTGCAGGACAGCTCTGCTAATGGTCTGAATCCTGACCCACAGCCCCAGCCCCACATTTCTGTCCTGGGCTTCCTCATTTCCAAAGCTCTGCTGATGCCCCTCAATCCTGATCCACATCCCCGTCTATTCTAGCCCTGGGATTCCCCCCAACCACCGTCACTGTGCTGCCCCTCAATCTCGATCCCAGTCCTGAGCTCCGCACCCAGGCACAGTTGTGCCAATGCATCTCAATCCCACCCCACCCCCACTCGGCCAGCCTGCTAGTCCTCCAGTTACTGCTGTCTGCGCCACCAACCCTTGAGTAGAGGGCGAGACCTAGTGACACCATTCAGAGACGACTCAGTGAGACGCAGGAGAAGGAGGAATCATGTAAAAGACAGTGTGTCTAGTGGCAAACTAGAACTTTGTGAACAGAGGGGATGAGACTGAATGGACAAATGAACATACAGGGACTAAACCTCACACATGGAGAGGGCCAGATCCTCAGCGGGTGTAAACTGGCATCACTCTTGTAACTTCAGTGAAGCTCTGCCAATTTATTCTAGGTGGGACATGCGGCCCGTAAACCTTTCAGTTCTGAAGATTCTAGGTTTTCCCTTCTGTTGGTAACCCGTATGGTCAATTGCTCGACCAGACTTTGGTTCATTATGCAATATGCTCATGAGACCAAATAACCAATATAGATCCAGTTTTTTGCTAAAAGTCAGTAACAGCATATTAGAGGAACAAAGGTTCAATACAACTCCGATTTATGGGAACGTCTCCTGCAGAATTCACCTTACAAAGAAGGTTTGCATCCAGAGTCAGACCCCTAAAACTGTCCTTTTTATACCTAACCTATTTACAAGGAGAGAGGTACTGTATGCATCCTCTGAGGCTAGTCTTAACCTATCATCTTTCTACCTTGTTTTTCTGGTACCACGCGGTACCCCTTAGCTCTTTGTTCTGGACTCAGGAATTCTAGGTATCAAGAGCGTGATGCACCTCCTGGGCTTGTCCCATATATATTGTTATTAATTCTGGGACATTCCAATGAGAGTAACTCCCTGCCTGTTACTGCAGTAAAAAACCCATATGTGGTGCTCTTGACAGTTTTCCTGGCTAATGCAAGATATCATGGGATACTTAGCATAGGTGAATAAGACTATAGAGAGACACAGGCCACCATTCAAGGCCATGTAACTGCGAGAGATGTACATACAATAGAATGTTATATGTGTTAAGCATGTACTATCCATATGAATATATGTAATTTCAATCATAGCTATCGATCATGTGATATATTAGCCCGGTATAGATGGGTGAACACTTCAGAAATAGATTTAACCAGACTGATCCGGAATTATCCCCTGGGATTCAGTAGCTGTGAAAGTGGTGGAAAGCCATCTGGGACCCCTCCATGCTCTGGTCTCACTGTGAGCCCATCTCAAACAGCCCCAGGAATCTGGCCCAGTAAATCTAAGGGTGTTTCAGTGGATCTGGATGGAGTCTCAGGTGGTGCAATGTGAGCATTGGAGGGAGCAGAGGAAATTGCACGTGACACCAATGTAGCGTAGGCCTAGGTGTGAATTCTAGTTCAAGGAGACATACCCGGGCTTGCTCTGACCCAGCTGGCATGCTAAAAATAGAAGCGTGGCCGCGTTTGGGCAAGTAACAGGAGAGGCTCCCTGCCCCGACTACGATCCCATCTGAGACCACAGGTACGCAGTAAGGGTGGCCAGCCCCTCCAACCACCATGGTGACACTTCTACTTCTAGCTAGATGAGAGCTAGAGTGACTGTCTTATCTAGGTGGAACATTCACCTTCCAGCCCCAATGCAGATAGACCCTTCCACTCACCCGGTAGATACACATCACCTCGGCTTGCCATGGTGGCTCAGACGCTATCAGAGCAGGTCAAGTTCTGAGGGTTCTGAGCTTTGCAGCCTCCTTATCTTGGAGAAATTAGACAGGAAGCCAAGTCGACTCATGTCCTGTTGCATTATATCGTATCAACCGACAGTACTGCACACAGCAAAGCACTGTCTTCTCCGCATGCCCTGCTCTCCTTCCTTCTCCCCTACCACTTCTTCCACCCCCATAATAATTTACGTTGCTGAGTACCTGATACCCTATGGGGGAAACTGACCACAGTGCAGAGGATCTAGCACCATTTCACAGAATCACAGAAATGTGGAGTTCCAAGGGACCTCAGGAGGTCAAACAATCCCATGACGGGTTAGATCATAGAACCCCTCTTGGGAGCTGCCACCTGATGTGCCAAGACTACCTCTGCTCCTGCTTTCCCTGCCAGCTCGGGACTCCAGCACCCTCTCTTGCTGAGCCAGACATGCCCATCTGCTCCAACACAGACCCAGGGTCTGATTTACTTGCCCCAAAGCTGCAGACTTAACTGAAAGCAGCTTACAGAAATGTTCTTGTCTTTAACACTCAGATGCCCAACTCCCAATGGGGTCTAAACCCAAATACATCTCTTTTAACCTGTATAAAGCTTATACAGGGTAAAGTCATAAATTGTTCGCCCTCTATAACACTGATGGAGAGATATGCACAGCTGTTTGCTCCCCCACCATATTAATAATTAATTAATAAGTAAAAAGTGATTTTATTAAATACAGAAAGTAGGATTTAAGTGGTTTCAAGTAGTAACAGACAGAACAAAGTGAATTACCAAGCAAAATAAAACACGCAAGTCTAAACCTAATACAGTAAGAAACTGAATACAGATAAGATCTCACCCTCAGAGATGTTTCAATATGTTTCTTTCACAGACTGGATGCCTTCCCAGTTTGGGCATAGTCCTTTCCCCTTGTACAGCCCTTGTTCCAGCTCAGGTGGTAGCTAGGGGATTCCTCATGATGGTTGCCCCCCTCCTTTGTTCTGTTCCACCCACTTATATATCTTTTGCATAAGGCGTGACTCCTTTGTCCCTCTGGGTTCCCACCCCGTCCTTCTCAATGGAAAGACAACAGGTTAAAGATGGATTCCAGTTCAGGTGACATGATCACATGTCACCGTAAGACTTCATTACCCACCTGCCAGCACACACGTATACAGGAAGACTTGCAAGTACTGTAAAACAGAGCCATCTGCATTCAATTGTCCTCGTTGATTGGAGTCATCAAGATTCCAAACCAACATTAATGGCCCACACTTTGCATAATTACAATAGGCCCTCAGAGTTATATTTCATATTTGTAGTTTCAGATACAAGAGTGGTACATTTATACAAATAGGATGACCACACTCAGTAGATTATAAGCTTTGTAATGATACCTTACAAGAGATCTTTTGCATGAAGCATATTCCAGTTACACTAGCATATTTTCATAAAATCATGTAGAATGCAAGGTCACAAATCCATCCCCATGAGCTGAGGCAGGACCAAGTGGACCTAAAATATCCCTAGCAGGTGTTTGTCCAACTTATTCTTAAACTTCCCCCACCCAATAACAGGAATTCCACAGTCTCCCTAGGTCACCTGTTCCTGTGCTGAACCATCCTTAGGGTTAGAAAGTTTTTTCTTAATAGCTAACCTAAATCTCCCTCGCTGCTAACTAAGCCAATTCCTTCTTGTCCTACCCTTCGTGGACATGGACACCAATTGATCACAGTCCTCTACATCAACCTTTTGCATATTTGCAGATTATCATCATGTCCCACCTCAGCCTTCTCTTCTCTGGAAAAAACATGCTCAGTTCTTTCAACCTTTCCTCACAGGACATGTTTTCTAAACCTCTGTCATTTCTGTTGCTCTCCTCTGAACTCCGTACAATTTGTCCTCGTCCTTCTTGAAGCGCAGCACCCAAACCTGGACACGGTTCTCCTGCGCCGAGTAGAGAACAGTCACCCCCCATCTCTGACCCACTCCACTCCTGGTCAAGGTGATCCAGGTGCAGCGGGAGCCAGAGATTGCTGCCAACACGGCCAAAGGTGTGGTCCAACCACCCCAGCGGGGGCAGAGCCTGGGGACCAAGGAGCCCTACTCCAGCATCCAGGCCCTGATGCTGGGGGAGTTGGGGACACTTGGTGGTGGAGATGGCCTTCCCCATCCATGCCGCCTCACCCCACCCTCCCCCTTCCATGGCATCAAGAAGATCAGCATTGTGGCCAAGCCCCGCATGGAGGCCCGGGCAGTGGAGCCTTACCAGGTAGGGCCCAGCGCACGCTTCGGGGGGAGCCCCATGGCTTTCCTCCACCATCAGGCTAGGTAGCTCCCTGCCACCTGTTCAGTTCTGGGGTGGGGATTATTGGGGGCAGAGCTAATTGGAGGGGAAAGGCCTCAAGTTGGTGACCTCCATGACATAATTGTAGCTTTAACCAGGAGAAAACTCCTACCCCAGAATATATTGGGCAGTATCCTTGCTGTGTGAAAGTCCAACAAATTCTCCTTTAACCTGCCTTTTCCCTTTCCCTCCCCTGCACCCCACTCACAGTTGCCGTACTTGGTCGGTGAAGGCCCAGAGTTCACAGCATTGATGTGAGTTCAAGTCCTGCCAGAGGGGTGGGAGGTGGGGAGATGGCATCGAGAAATGTCTCAGAAGCTGCTGCCACCACCACGTATAAAACTGAGGTCTTCTCTGAACTACAGACCTGTAAAACTACATTGCTCGGGGGGGTGAAAAATCCACACACCTCTGCCCCCTGTGCGACTTAGTTATACCAACCTGATCTCCTGTGTGGACACTGTTATGTTGGCAAGAGAGCCTCGGTGCAGCTGTGCTGATGCACTGTTTTAAG
Source organism: Trachemys scripta elegans (assembly GCF_013100865.1). NCBI lineage: Eukaryota > Metazoa > Chordata > Testudines > Emydidae > Trachemys > Trachemys scripta. The sequence goes on from NC_048313.1 coordinate 26,907,028, forward strand.
CGTAGACGTGCCCTAAGTCTCAGTGGCTAGACCTGGTTCTCAGTGATTTCAGCTCTAGCGATCACTTAACAAAACAAAGACTCTCCAGTGTGTCTAATCAGCTCTGTCTATAAACACTTGTCCCGACTCTCTTTCTCCTTCACTGTCATGGGAATTTGGCATCCCTACCCCCCTGCTTAGCGAGTGAGGTTCAGGAGACCGCGTCAATCAGGGCAGGTGAAGCACAGTTCTGCTGCCCTTTCCTCACACAACCAGAGTGACAACACACCATTCCCCTGCATCCCTACTAAAGTGATTTGTAACCAAACACCCGCCAAAAGGGATCCCTTTGGCAAAGCAGTTCCCTCCGCTGAGTTCCTAGGCAGAGTAGGGTGTTTATGCAAACACCATCTGCTCCTGAAGTCTGTTTCCCCAGCTCATCACGCCACATCAGCAGGTTTGTATAATTTTGGTGGTGCCCAGAATGGGTCCAAGTCCCCCCTCACACACACCTGCCTTGTAAGCCAATATATAACTTTTAAAATAATGTAAAAATGGACTGGAAACAGTAAGTGTTTAACAGTTTCCCCATATTGCACAATGTGGGGGGTGTGAATGGATGAGGGCTCTGGCTGGGGGTGTGGAGTCTGGGGATGAGGGGTTAGGGGTGTGGGAGGGGGCTCAGGGCTAGGGCAGAGGGTTGGGTGTGGGGGTAAGGGCTCTGGCTGGGGGTGAGGGCTTTTGGGTGGGGATGATGGGTTTGGGGTGTGGGAGGTAGCTCAGGGCTAGGATAGAGGGTTGGGGTGCAGGGGGTGAGGGTTCTGGCTGGGGCTGGGGATGAGGAGTTTGGGGTGTGGGAGGGGACTCAGGGCTAGGGCAGACGGTTGGGGTGCAAAGGTGAGGGCTGCATGGTGGGGCCAGGGATGAGGGGTTTGCAGTGCAGGAGGGTGCTCAGAGGGGGTGCTGCCGCATAGAACAATATGATGCTACACAAGCAGCCCTGCCGTAAGCCATGGACCGGATCAAATCGTAGATCATGGCTACAGTTGCGCATCAACTTGACACGGTGAAGCACCGCTTCTGGGCCTGGAAAACAAGCACTGACTGGTGGGACCGCATCGTTATGCATCTATGGGATGACGAGCCGGGGCTACAGAACTTTTGAATGTGTAAGGCCTTGTTCATTGAACTGTGTGAAGAGATTTCCCAAGCCCTGAAGCGCAGCAATACCAAAATGAGACCTGCTCTGACAGTTGAGAAGCGAGTGGCGGTAGCTCTGTGGAAGCTTGCAAGGCAAGACTGCTACCGGTCAGTGGGGAATCAATGTGGAGTGGGTAAATCTACTGTGGGGTCTGCTGTGATCCAAGTTGCCAGGGCAATCAATAGACTTCTGCTAAGAAGGGTAGTGACTCTGGGAAATGTGCAGGATATAGTGGATGGTTTTGTTGCAATTGGGTTCCCTAACTGCGGTGGGGCGATGGACGGAACACATATCAATATCTTGGCACCAGACCACCTTGCCAAAGAGAATGTAAACCAAAAGGGATACTTCTCAATGGTGTTGCAAGTGCTGGTGGATCACAAGGGACTTTTCACTGAGATCAATGTGGAACGGTCGGGAAAGGTACATGACACTCGCATCTTTAGGAACTCTGGTCTCTTCAGAAAGCTGCAAGCAGGAACTTTCTTCCCAGACTGCAAAATAACCATTGTTGATGTTGAAATGCCAATCGTTGTCCTTGGAGACCCAGCCTACCCCTTGCTCCCGTGGCTCATGAAACCGTACACAGGCAACCTGGACAGCAGGAAGGAGCAGTTCAACCATAGGCTGAGCAAGTGCAGAATGGTGGTGGAATGTGTCTTTGGACATTTAAAAGCCCGCTGGTGTAGTTTGCTTACTAGGTTAGACCCCAGTGAAAGCAATATTCCCATTGTTGTTGCTGCTTGCTCCATGCTCCGTAATATCTGTGAAACAAAGGGAGAAAAGTTTCTGGTGGGGTGGGGGGTGGAGGTAGATCGCCTGGCAGCAAATTTTGAGCAGTCAGACACCAGGGCAATAAGAAGAGCACATCGAGACACACTGCGTCTCTGTAAGGCTTTGAAAACTAGTTTCATCCATGACCCACAGGGATGTGCAGTTTATGTGTGTTGTTTCTTACCAAGCTGCCCCCTTCATTGCATGTCCTCCCCTGTCAACTACACCCCCACTCACCACAGTGTGCTGAGCGAATAAAGAGCCTTTTCTACTCAATCCATTCATTTTTATTATGCTCACAAACACTGATGAGAGACAGCAAAGAAAAGTAAAGATAAACTGGGGCTAAGGGGCCTATAACACTGTGGGTGGGGCGGGGTGAAACAAGGACAGGTTGCTTACAATTCATACTGCAATAATAACCAAAGCTGTGGGAATAGACACCTTCTTTTCCTTCTACCCTCCCCTGAAATTGAGTAAAGGGGATACCTGAGTTTCCCCTCTCCGCCCGCCGCACCCGCATCCTAGGATGTCTCGGGGAGGAGGATGTGGAACTTGGTGATGGGGGCAGCAGGTTCAGCATAGGGTGCAGTGGGACTCTACATCCAGCTGCCTTTCTTGAACCTCAACCAGATGCCTCAACATTTCTATTTGCTCCCTCATAATCTGCACCATCTTGTCTTACTTATCACACTCGTGTTCCCTACATGCTTTCCTGTCCTCGCGGCCATTGTGCAGACGCTCCAACCGTACAATCCTCCATGCACTGAGCTCAGTCTTGTCACTCTCGGAGGCACACATTAACTCATTGAACATGTCCTCTCGAGTCTTCTTTTTCACCTTCTAATCTGGGAAAGTCACTGTCCCGGTGTGGAGGATGCACCCACAGACAAGGTTTCAGCTCAAAAGAATGCAGAGCACAAGGGTAGCATTGACAGTGCAGACATTGTTTGAGGTGCAAGGTTAAATCTTTTCAGATAAGAAATAGCCCTCAATGCACTTCCCCACAAGCCATAACATAAGCAGAACCACTGGGTACTGCAGGAGGCGCTTTGCTGCCACAGCCAGGGTGAGTAAGCCCACAAAGCAGGGGCGGGAGGTCTTGTGCTATAGCTTTTCAGACGCCTGGGATCAATGGTTCCAGTCTTAGCACAGCCCCCGTTCCCATAGCAACCTGGATGGTGCTTGAGGACAGGCACCAATGTCAAGCCCCGCACAAACAATTTGCTTGTTAAAGAAGCAGCACTGGGTTGGGGTGGGAAGGAACAGGAAGCGTGTCCCCCCTCCCTTTTTTTGGAAATGCTGGCTGCAGCATGCGGTGATCCCATCCAACCACAAAGGGTATTCCCAGGAAAGCGTGGTTGTGTTACCCAGATTTCACCAAACAGGGGCGGGTTACTTGCTTAATTGCTTGTGGTTTACGGGCTGGTACTTATAAATTCCCCTGTTTCCCCTAGGTAACTAATAAATTAATGGAGACATTCTATCTCCTAGAACTGGAAAGGACCTTGAAAGGTCATTGAGTCCAGCCCCCTGCCTTCACTAGCAGGACCAAGTACTGATTTTGCCCCAGATCCCCAAGTGGCCCCCTTAAGGATTAGGGCTCACAACCCTGGGTTTAGCAGGCCAATGCTCAAACCACTGAGCTATCCCTCCCCCCTCAACTATATGTGATATCACTCTCCTGAGGGTAACAGAAGTGAAAAGACAGCAGATGCTGCAAGCATCTGGTTACTTACCTAGTCCTTATGCTGCAATGCTGTGTGCTGTAATGATGCAGAAGAGTTAATACTGGAGTGGCGTGGGAAAGTGTCCTACCATGGTGGACAAAATAAGGCATCCCTTCCCAGAAACCTTCTGCAAAGGATTGCAGAGTACCTCCATGAGAGCTTTCTGAAAATATCCATGGAGGATTCCTGGTCCATCCCCAGGCACATAAAAAGTCATTTTCAGAGATCACCCTCTGAGTAGCTTGACTGGCTGCCACTAACTATTATCCCAATTTTTTAATTCAGATTAAACATTAAAAATAATAGCATTTAACCCTACAGTTTGATTGAAAATATGTACTCAGGAGAGTGTACTCACCAGAGATCAGTTGGCTTAACTTCTGTACTTGGAAAGATAATGGATCAATTAATGAAGCAATCAATTTGCAAACATCTAGAATAAGGTGATAAGTAACAGTCAGAATGGATTTGTCAAGAATAAAATGTGACAAAACCAACCTGATAGCTTTCTTTGACAGGGTAACAAGTCTTGTGGATGGGGGGAAGTGGTAGATGTGGTATATCTTGACTTTAGTAAGTCTTTTAATGCTGTCAGACATGATCTTCTTATAAACACACTAGGGAAATGCAACCTAGATGTAGCTACTCTAAGGTGGGTACAAAACTGGTTGGAAAACCATTCCCAGAGAGTAGTTATCAGTGATTCACAGTCTAGCTGAAAGGGCATAATGAGTGGGGTCCTTCAGGGATCAGTTCTGAGTCCAGTTCTGTTAAAAATCTTCATCAACGATTTAGATAATGGCATACAGAGTACACTTATGAAGTTTGTGGACGATACCAAGCTGGGAGGACTTGAAAGTTCTTTGGAGGATAGGATTAAAATTCAAAATTATCTGGACACAGTAAAGAAAAGGTCTGAAGTAAACAGGGTGAAGTTCAATAAGAACAAATGCAAAATACTCCATTTAGGAAGGAACAATTGGTTGTACAAATACAAACTGGGAAATGACTGGCTAGGAAGGAGTACTGCAGAAAGGGATCTGGGGGTCATAGTGGACCACAAGTTAAATGTGAGTCAACCGTGTAACACTGTTGCAAAAAAAGCAAACATCATTCTAGGATGTATTAGCAGGAGTATTGTAAGCAAGACACAAGAAATAATTTTTCTGTTGTACTCCGAGCTGATTAGGCCTCAACTGGAGTATTGTGTCCAGTTCTGGGCGCCACATTTCAGGAAAGATGCGGACAAACTGGAAAAAGTCCAGAAAAGAGCAACAAAATGTTTAAAGGTCTAAAAATGACCTATGAAGGAAGATTTAAAAAAATCGGGTTTGTTTAGTCTTGAAAAGAGAAGGCTGAGAGGGGACATGATAACAGTTTTCAAGTACATAAAAGGTTGTTACTAGGAGGAGGGAGAAAACTTGTTGGGGGAGAAGAAGAGGCAGGAGCCAGGCTTCTCCCCGGCTTCTTTCCCCAGCGTGCTACATTCTCCCCCCCCACCGCCTGCCGCCCATCAGCTGGATCAACTCCTTGCCAGCAGGGGGGGTGGAGGAGGAGCGAGCCCTCTGGAGAGGAGGAGGAGAAGAGGCGGAGGTGAGGCCTTGGGGAAGGGGCTGGAATTGGAGCATATATCCCCTCCAGCCCCCTGCGTGCTCGCTTAATGAGTTGGAAAGATCATTAAGTGGTCCGTCAAGACCCTCCGTGATTTTCAAGTGGTCTGTGGAAAAATAAGTTAGATTACAAGAACAATCAAGGTACCTCACTTTATTTTCATTTACTTGCTATTACACTACAGTGGAGTCACATCTTACATGGGGGTTAGGTTCTAAAGTCACCGCATAAGAGGGAAATCGCGTATAGTGAAAATTACCATAAAATACAGTATACACTAGAACAGGGGTCTTCAACCTATGGCACGCATGCCAAAGGTGGCACGCAAGCCAATTTTTTTTTTATGGCAGGCTGCAGGTCCTGGCTTCCGCTCAGCCTCCTGCCGGCCTGGGTGAACAGTCTGGGGTTCCGTTCACCCAGGGGTCCGTCCACCGGCCTGGGGTTCCATTCCCAGGGGTCCGTCCACTGGCCTGGGGTTCCGTTCACCCTGGCCGGCAGGGGGCTGAGTGGAGCCGGTGGCTGGGACCCCAGCTGGCAGCAGGCTGAGGTCCCGGCCGCCGGCCCCGCTCAGCCCACTGACGATCTGGGGTTCCGGCTGCCGGCCCCTTGCCAGCCAGGGTCTCGGCCACTGGCCCTTCTCAGCTTCCTGCTGGCCTGGATGAACGGCAGGAGGCTGAGCGGAGTGGCCGGCTGGGACCCCGGCTGGCAGCTGAGTGAACGGACCCCAGGCCGGCAGCAGGCTCAGTGGTGGCCGAGACCCGCAGCCTGCCATTAAAAAAAAAAAAATCATACCACCTTTGGCACGCGTGCCGTAGGTTGAGGACCCCTGTTCTAGTGTAGACAGTGTATACTATGTATATTGTGTGTACTGTAGTTCATGGTAATTTTCACTATCCGCGATTTTCCTCTTACGCGCTGACCTTAGAACCTAACCCCCGCGTAAGATGTGACTCCACTGTATTCATTTTCGAAAATGTATAATAAGCGATGCTCTGGGGGGGGGGAGGGGTGCAAGGTCGAAGTTTCACCTAGGGTGCAAAATATCCTTGCACCGGCCCTGATACTGTGTCAGCTGATCCCCACAGTCTCCAACCTATCTGGGCAGTACAGCAGACATGGCCATGCCCACTAGCTCCTCTCCATTCCCTAGCCCACCCACCACTTGCCCCCCCTTTAAGGCTTAGCCTTCTTACTTTTAAAAATGATTGCTTGTCCCTCTCCCCCCCTCAGGCTTTTCTGGCAGCCCTGTTGCCAGGTATCCAGCTTTAGACTGGAAACTCCAGCAGAAAATGGGACCAGAGTGTCTGGTTAGCAGGGCTGACTGGAAACTAAATGTCCGGTTATAGGAGTAATCACATTAGCCTCCGCTCCTCCCACTCCCAACACCCACCCCAAAGGGCTGGAAGAGAACCTGTCCTGCTGCTGTGGGAGGAGGGGCAACTCAGTGCAGACAGAGACAAAGAGAATGGGCTAGAACCAGGTAGGTACCCGCGCTATGTGTGCAGGGGCGGGGGGGGGATCCTGTTTACCCCCTCCCCAGCCTTGCGCTTGCAGTTTACACCTGACCCCTCCCTTGCTCCAGAGACCAACCCTAGCTCCTACCCCACTGTGCTTTTACCCCTGGCCCCTTTTACAATTATTCCTCAGGGGGCCCACAAATATGTTTGGTGCTGGGCCCACAAAAAGTTAATCCGGCCCTGGATAGGACAAGAAGCAATGGGCCTAAATTGCAGCAAGGGAGGTCTAGGTTGGACATTAGGAAAAACTTCCGAACTGTCAGGGTGGTTAAACACTGGAACAAATTGCCCAGGGCAGCTGTGGAATCTCCATCATTGGAGATTTTTAAGAACAGTTTAGACAAACACCTGTCAGGGATGGTCTAGATCAGAGGTTCTCAGACTGGCGGTTGGGACCCCTCAGGGGGTCGTGAGATTATTACATGAGGGTTGCGAGCTGTCAGACTCCACTCTAAACCCCGCTTTCCCTCCAGCATTTATAATGGTGTTAAATATATAAAAAGGAGTTTTTAATTTATTTGGGTGTCACACTCAGACGCTTGCGATGCGAAAAGGGTCACCACTGGTCTAGATAAAAAATAGTCTTGCCATGAGTACATGGGACTGGACTAGATGACCAATGAAGGTCCCTTCCAGTCCTAAGATTCTATGATTGTGGGATAGTGTTGGCGGAGTCTCCACACCCGAGTCTGGTGACATGGATCTGAGCTGCATCCACACTACAAAGCGTTAGGGCTCTGACTTGCATCACAGTGGGACTTGGACTCTGACCCACCCCAGCAGGCTTGGCAGACCTGAGTGAAACTAACTTCTTTGTGGACAGAAGTGGGACTCAGGGCCGCCCGGGGCAGTGGGGCAAGTGGGACAATTTGCCCCAGGCCCTCCAGGGACCCCCACTATAATATAGTATTCTATAGTATTGCAACTTTTTTTTTTATGGAACGGGCCCCCAAAATTGCTTTGCCCCAGGCCCCCTGAATCCTCTGGGCAGCCCTGGTGGGGCTTGGTTTTAAACCTGAGTCAGAGCTCTGGCTTAGTATGCTGTGTAGACATACCATAGGGGTCTACCCTCAGACAGGACCAGATTTCCAGTTAAGCACAGTAACCACGTGCCCAGGGGTGCCGGCATTCTAGGGGCGCCTTACCTCTCTAAACCTGTGTGCAACATGTAGATCAGCTGTAGGTGGGGTGGGGCTGGGGGGGCGTTGAAGATGCTGTATCTAGGAGCACGTAAGATGTAAATCCAACCCTGTCCTCCCAGACTTGAGATGCTGTTTGATAATCACCTTTGTGTTGTCTGGCCAACTGTCAGTTTTGAGGCATTTATGACACTGGGCCATTTTAAAGTTACAAACTGATGCGGAAACACCTCTCGGGTGCCTGAGTCACTTCAATTCTAAGTAAAAAGCTTGTACGTTTTTTCACTGCAGCTTCCATTGCTGTTGCTCAGTCTGTTGCTTTGGGCCAGGTTACGTCCCCTTCTGCCAGCAATCGGCTTTGAATTCCCCCATTGGTTTGTGGTGTTACTAATCTGCCCTGCAGCACATAGGACATTTCCAACCGAGCGCTAGTCAGCTAATAGTTTTAGCTCTTCCACATACACAGCTACGGTTTCACCTCCTCACTCTGCCATGACACTTGAAATGTTCTACGGTAACACTTGGCTGTGGTGTCTGTGCTTGCTCTGTTCAGATCTCTTGCAGGTCTTCTGAAATTTTACCTGCTGCTTTCTGGGAATGCAACAAACTCCTTAAGAGGGAGGAGGTTTTACTTAAGCAGCCCCTGAGGCATATCAAGGTTTCAGCTGCAAAGAATGCAAAGCACAAGGGTAGCATTGACAGTGCACATATTGTTTGAGGTGCAAGGTTAAACCTATTTGTCTTTTATTTATAATCTCATTTGCGAGGAAATTACTGGCTCCGGCTTTCCATAGATTAATGCCAAGCCTCACTTTCTACAGGAAACTCTTCAATTTTCCCATCACTCACCAGTCTTACATTTTTCCTCATCACCAAAGTTGGAAAGTGACTGCTCAGTGCAACCAAAATAAGTGCTCAAGAGTGCCTGCTGGGAACTGGCTGCTTCACTTAACTGCATCCTCACAGAATGTGTGTGCGCATAGGCACCAACTTTGTGGGGGCTCCGCACCCCCTGAGAGCCCCGTGGATCAGCATCTCCCCCTCCCTCCCAGGGCCCCCCGCCCACTGTGATCAGCTGTTCAGTGGCATGCAGGAGGTGCTGGGGGGAGGGGGCAGAGAGGGGTGGGAAGGGGTGGGAGGTGCTGGGGGGAGGGGTGTGGGTGGGAAAAGGTGAGGCAGGGTGGGCGTTTGGGGGAGGTTGAGCATCCGCCTACCCCCAGGAACTGAGGAAGTCGGTGCCTGTGTGTGTGTGTGTGAATTCCAATGGGGGGTGGTAGTGTGGTATTGTGTGTGTGTGGGGGGGGGGAGGGATCCCACTGACTAAAACAGGAAGTAAGTGGCACAGCTGAGCTAGCAATCCAAGACAGAATAGGGCTAGGTTCCATCCCATAACATTCTGGGAAACTCTGCCAACACCACTTTACTACACCCCGCCGCCTGCCCCAAAGGGATGGGGCAGAGCCTTGGGCCCCCCTGTCCCGCCCCCAGGAGTAGCAGCAGGATCCCTTTACTCCCGCAGAGCTGGCAGTAGGGCTCTCCCCATATTTACCTCGGCAGCCTGGGTGTCTTGCAGGGGGAGGAGCAGGCATGATGAGCTCTTACCCTCCTGCCCCATTGCACAAAACCCCCTGCTGGGGGAAGGGGGGGGGCTGGTGGAGCCCCTGCTACAGGGCTCAGAGTTGATGCCCCAGTGAGAAGCTCAGTGCAGCCTAAATTTGGCCTCCAGGATCTCTCTCCCATTCTTCCCTATGTGACTGGTACCTACATGTATCATGATTCCCTGTCTATTCAAGGGTGTGGTGGACCACAAATGGAATGTGAGTCTACAGTGTGATGCTGTTGAAAAAAGGCAAATGTCATTCTGGGATGTATTAACAGGAGTGGGGTGGGTCAGAGATAGGAGGTGACTGTTCTCCTCTATTTGGTGCAGGAGAATCATGTCCAGTTTTGGGTGCTGCCCTTCAAGAAAGATGAGGACAAATTGTACTCAAGAGTCTGGAGGAGAGCAACGCAAATGATCAGAGGATTAGAAAACATGACCTGTGAGGAAAGGTTGAAAGAACGGAGCATGTTTTGTTCAGAGAAGAGAGAGCTGAGGAGGGACATGATAACAATTCGCAAGTATGCAAAAGGTTGTTATAAAGAGGACTGTGATCAATTGGTGCCCATGTCCACCAAGGGTGGGACAAGAAGGAATTGGCTTAGTTAGCAGCAAGGAAGATTTAAGTTAGACATTAATAAAAACTTTCTAACTCTTAGGATGGTTCATCACAGGAACAGGTGACCTAGGGAGGCTGTGGAATCCCTGTTAGTGGGGAGTAGGGTGAGGGGCAGGAGTTAAGAACAGGCTGGACAAACACCTGTCAGGGATGGTCTAGGTGCACTTGGTCCTGCCTCAGTGCATGGGAATGGATTGTTTGACCTCCTGATGTCCCTTGCAACTCCCCATTTCTGTGATTCCATGAAGTACTGCTAGGCCCTCTGCACTGTGGTTAGTTTCCCCTTAGGTACTCAGCAAAGTAAATGATTATGGGGCTGGGAGAAGTGGTAGGGCAGAAGGAAGGAGAGCAGGGCATGCTAAGAAAGGGGTGCTTCTCTGGGTGCGATACTGTTGGTTGATATGATCAAACAGAACATGAGTCGACTTGGCTTCCTGTCTAATTTCTCCAAGATAAGGAGGCTGCAAAGCTCAGAATCTTCAGAACTCGACCTGTCCTGACAGCATCTGAGCCACCATGGGAACCCGAGGTGACGTGTATCCATTGGGTGAGTGGAACAAAGTCTATGGGTTGAACTCGGGTGGGGCTAGGAGATTCCAGAGGGGCCCACGGGTCTGTCTGCACTGGGGCTGGAAAGTGAACGTTTCAGCTCAAGAAGACAGTTGCGATAGCTCTCATCTAGTTAGAAACAGAAGTGTCGCTGCGCTGGTGGCAGAGGCTGGCAGCCCTCAGTGCGTAGCTGTGGTCTTGCAGGGGATCCTAGTCGGGGCAGGGAGCCTCTCCTGTTACTTGCCCAACTGCAGCCAGCTGGGTCAGAGCAAGCCCGGGTATGTCTCCTCGAGCTAGAATTTACACCTAGGCCTACGCTACATTGGTGTCACGTGCAATTTCCTCTGCTCCCTCCAGTGCTCACCTTGCACCACCTGAGACTCCATCCAGACTCACTGAAACACCCTTAGATTTACTGGGCCAGATTCCTGGGGCTGGCTGAGATGGGCTCATCTGAGATGGGCTCACTATGAGACCAGAGCATGGAGAGGTCAAAGATGGTGTCAGGGCTGAATCCCCACTCTGGCACCTCGAGTGGGGATCAGGGAGGACCCACCCTCCAGCATTTACTGGTGGTGCGGCTGGGAGTCAGCAGAGTGGAGCAATCTTGGGCTGGGTCGCTCCAATCCCCACCGACCAGTGAGTGCAGGGAACGCCCGACTCATGTTGCCGTCCCCCGGGATGTAGCTCAGCTGTGTAGGGTACCAGGAATTTTGGGGCAATTTGGTGCCCCAAATTTCCTGGTGCCCTACAAAGCTGTGTAGTTTGTGTATGGGTAAAGATGAGCCTGCTTGCCAATCCAGGCTTGTATTACACTCTCAAGGTTACAGCTTTCCTGACCTTGGCTTGGTAAACGGCTACCACCACACAAATGCAAAAAAAAAAAAACAAAAAACAAAAACCCTTTGAACCCAGGAAGGAGAATTTAGGAATTCCTCCTTGTGGAGTACCCTCAAGCCCTTTCACCCCTCCCTCCCCCTGGGGCACAGCTGAGAAAGAAAACAAAGGAAATTACCTGTGGCTATCAGCTAATCAAACAACACACACAAACCTCCTAGGACACCAAAAATCCAATCTTGTTCTTAAAAAAGGTCAATTTTATTAAAAACAAACAGGAAAAAACTACATCTGGGACTTAGGCTTTTTGGCTAAATCTTAAAATATACAATTACAAAAATGAAGCACCCAAAATAGCTTTCTTGGGGGTTCATCTTAAACGTTACAAGCAACCAAAAGCATCTGGGGTTAGCACAGAGGAGATCCACAAGCCAAAATAAACAGAAATAAACCTGATCGCATTTAGCTAAACATTCCTAATTTACTTACGTATTTGCGGGGTTTCAAATAAGTAATTCTAAGTATGATCTGATGAATTTTCATACCTGGTTCAAACCTTACACAGCATTGCTGCTCCGTGTCTCCTTCTCCAGAAAACAACAGACAAAGGGAAAGTTTCTTTCCCAATTTTCAAAGTTCCAGCCTTCCCATTGGCTCTTTTGGTCAGGTGCCCACTTTTTTTTTAACCTGGGGGACTTTTTTAAACTTTACAGGTAAAGCAAGTAGGGAACAGTTACCAAGAGGGATTTTACAGCTAACTGGCTGGCTGGGTGTCCATAAAAGAGAGCTACCCCCCACTTCATTTATCACAGCTGGCTTTCCCCCACTTTCACAGCTACTGAATCCCAGGGGATAACTGCGGATCAGTCTGGCCCCTGGAAGCAGAGCAGCCCAAAGCCTTCCCTGATTCATCCTCAACTGTCCGTAGCCCCAAGGGACCATTCCAGCAGCTGGCAATAGCCAGAGTGGAGGAGTACATTGGCCAGACCGCTCACCTCTGGGAATGCCCACTGTGCCTGGGGGCTGTAACATAGAGCCAGTGCACCAGGGGCATTTCCAGGGAGCTGGTTGAGCCAGATTTCTGTAGGGGCACAAAGCTGGGGTTCTGAAATATTACTACAGTAATAATAGTTCTTAATGAAAGAATTGACTTCATTGGATTTACACCAGAATCACAGTGGGGTAAATAAGCAAAATTTGGTCCATAGATGGGGCTAGTAGACATCTCTCTCTCTCTCTTTCTCTGTTGCTTATTTCTGTGTATAACATTTTTAAAACACGTATTTATTTTTTTATTTCTCTCAAGTATTTCTCCTCTTTGTCCTGTTCTCTTCTCTAGCACCAGGCAGCACTCAAGTGTCAAGCATTAAGTTCCCAGGCTGGCAGAACGTAATGCTGTATGTGCCGCATTTGTGCCCATCATGACAGTCCCACACAGAACGTGTCTCTGCCATGAAGCTGACACAGGCTTGGCAGCTCTCGATGGGGTTATCGGCACTGTAATGAGGGGTGGGGTCATTAGATCTGGGTCATTAGGACTAGCTGAATTGTTTAGGTGGGGGTTAAATCTATTTCTGAAGTATTCACCAATATGTGCCGGGCTAATATAATATATCACATGATCAATAGATATGATTAACATTACATATATTAATATGGATACTATGTACTTAATGCATATAACATTATTTGTATATACACTTCTAGCAGTTACATGGCCTGGAATGGTGGCCTGTGTCTTCCTATAGTCTTATTCACCTATGCTAAGTATCCCATAACACCTTGCATGAGCCAGGAAAACTGTCAGGATCAGCACATATGCGTGTTCTACTGTAGTAACAGGCAGGGAGTTACTCTCACTGGAGTGTCCCAAAGATAAGGACAATATATATGGGACAAGCCTAGGAGGTGCCATCGTGCTCTTGGTACCTGGAATTCGTGTGTCCAGAACAAAGATCTAAGGGGTTGTGACATTCTCCTCTGGTGTAATCTGGACCGGTGATCTCCTAGGTCACTCCAATCCTTGACTCTGGGAGCCAGCCTTACCCTGCTCTGCTGTGAGAACCCCCACTCCTGGGCTGTTCATGCACAGTCTCTGGCATGTAAGCTTCTCCTTGGATTGTGCAACTGAATGACAGTAGCCAGTATCTCCGGTCCCAGACACAACCCTAGGAACCTCCATCTAGCAGTGTTCAGTTATGTCCACTGGACACTACAATCTTATATGGGTTCGTCCATTCAATAAAGAAATTGATATGTACCAGGCTTTTTAGCCCAAGGGGAGTCTCTGACATGCTTCAAACCAAACACACTGCTTCAGGTAGAATAAACAAACAACTTTATTAACTATAAAGATAGATTTTAAGTAATTGTAAGTCAAAGCATAACACGTCAGATTTGGTCAAATGAAATGAAAGCAAAACACATTCTAAGGTGATCTTAACACTTTCAGTGCCTTTACAAACTTAGATGCTTCTCACCACAGGCCTGTGACTTGTCCATGACCTGTACTATATACCCCTAACTAACCCTTGGTCTGGGGAGCCACGGGTGCTCTGGGGGGGGGGTGGCCTGGGGGCGCTACAGGTGCTGGGAGGACGCGGCCCGGGGTACAGCCTGGGAGGGGTGTCGCAGGTGCTGGAGGGGTGGTACATAGTCCGGGTTGGTGGGGGTGGCAGGAGCTGTCCTAGCAGCTCCAGGGGGGTGAAGGCCAGGGGGGTTCCACGTGCTGCCCCTTCCCTGAGCACCAGCTTCACAGCTCCCATTCGCTGGGAACCGCAGCCAATGGGAGCTGTGGGTTAAGGGTCTGCAGGCAGAGGCAGCATGCAGAGCTCCCCGGCCCCTCCATCTATGAGCTGCATGGACATGCCAGCCGCTTCCATGGAGCCCCTCCCCAAGGCAAGCACCGTCCTGCACACCAACCCCCCGCCCCAGCCCTGAGCCCCCTCCCACATCCAAACTACTGCTGCTGCTGGGGGGCTGGGAGTTGCGGTGGCCCAAGACTGCTCCAGCAGCGGCTGTCCAGGGCTAGTCACACCAGCTGCTGCAGAAGTCATGGAGGTCACAGAAAGTTACACCCCATATTCTTCATAGGATATTGCTATGATATGAATATGCATAACAGATGTGCTCTGCGCAAGATGGGTCATGTGAGGTATCATTGGAAAGGTTATGATTTATTGAATATAAATATCCTATTTGTTTGCATGTATCAATTCTGTATCTGAAGTTAGGAATATTGACTATGTAACAATCACAAGAGGGTTTACACCTGGGGAACATCCACCAGACCGTAGGCAATCAGTCTTAATGGACCATTTAAGATGGACAATAGAACTTTGAAGATGCTAATCTCCCACCTTCCTGAGAAGCTTCCTGGGATGCTGCTTTGACACTGCAGGGTCATGTGATCATGTCACCTGGTACTGGACTACTAGTATTTTTCCTTTAATAGGAGGTGGGGATCAAACTAGGAAACAAAGGATCCCCGCCATATGTGAATCCTATTGAAGGCAGGGAAGTGAGTTAATCAGGTTTCATTCTTCACTGAATCCCTGCCCAGGATGATTGCTGGCAACATCTTTGGCCCTGTCTACACTGGCAAGTTTCTGTGCAGTAAAGCAGCTTTCTGCGCTGTACCTCCCAAGGTTACACACTGCCAGGCCACTTAGTGCGCAGAAACTGCGCAGTTGTAGCACTGTAAAAAACCACCCCAACGAGAGGTGTACGGCTTTCTGCACGGCCGTTCTGCTGCCGATAACGAAGAGGGAGGCTGGGCTCCCAGGGTCATCTCTGTGAAGTTTTACAGAAGCAGTATGGTTTGGAACACAGAGAGCACTGTTAGAAAGTGGCCAAGAAGAACTAAGGAGGAATTTCTGCATGATGTAATGATGCAGTCTGCCACCGAGAAACAGGAATCACAGGAATGGCGGGACAGCGAGAAGAGGGACCGAAGGAGAACGCGGCACGCCAGAATGAAGCCACGGAGCGGCTCCTAAAGGTTATGGAGCGCCAAGCAGACACGCTCCAGGCGATACTAGCTCTTCAAACTGAACAGCTCTGCGCCTGCCCTCCCCTGCTGCCGCTGTCGCAAAACTCTTTCCCATGCGCCCCGCAGACACCACCAACACACTCTTATCAATCTCCTGTCTCCGGTTTATACCAGCAGCATTCCACTCTTCCCCCCTCACACTGCCGACTCCCACTACCCAGTGCACTTAACACCCGTCCCTCTGCAGTTTGGTTCTGCTACAGTACAGTACCCGCTGCATTGTACTCCAAAGGAGAAGGTTGGATAGGATCCCTGGACATGCAAATATCTTTAGCCGTCCCAGGACCCCTCCTCCTCCTGGGACCTTCCCTTCCCCCATCCCCCCTCACTGCTAATGTTGTTTGCTTGTTTGACTCTCTCCTCCGGTTTTGCTTTTTTAATAAAAGAATTGTGTTGGTTTGAAAGCAATCTGTGTTCTATTAATTGAAAGCAAAAAGTGCCCTCCAAAGCAACATACCATTATGTTAAACCCACACATTGCATTGTCTGCACCCACCTCCTAGCATTACAAGCACTGCACTCCCGAGCATAGCAACAAATATTAGTAGCTTCTGGCTTCAAATTGTTGCCTCAAGGCATCCTTGATCCTTATGGCTCCGTGCTGAGCCCCTCTAGTAGCACTAGTCTCTGGCTGTTTAAACTCAGCCTCCAGGCACTGAGCCTCTGCGATCCAGCCTTGAGTGAAGCTTTCACCCTTCCCTTCACAAATATTATTGATCATACAGCATGCGGCTATAAGTGTAGGAATATTGTCATCGGCCAGGTCCAGCTTCACATCGAGGCAGCACCAGCGGGCTTTTAAATGGCAAAAGCACATTCAACTGTTATTCTGTACGTGCTCAGCCTGTTGTTGTACCAATTCTTGCTGCTGTCAAGTTGCCCCGTGTATGGCTTCCTAAGCCACGGCATTGAAGTGTAGATGGGATCTCCCAGGGTCACAATGGCCATTTCAAATTCCCCTACGGTGATCTTCTGGCCTGGGAAGAAAGTCCCTACTTGCAGGTTCCTGAACAGGCCAGTGTTCCAAAAGATGCGTGTGTCATGCACCTTTCCAGACCAGCCTGCGTTACTGTCTGTGAAACACCCACGGTGATCCACAAGTGCCTGGAGAAACATTGAGAAATACCCATAGTGATTAATGTACTCAGTGGCTAGGTAGCCACTGTTCATCATCCCAGACATGCATCATGATGTGATCCCACCACTCAGTGCTTGTTTCCCGAACCCAAAAGCAGCGTTCCACTGAGGTTAGCACCTCCCTGGTGAAATCTGTTTCACACTCCTTTTGCCTTTGTAGTCTAAGGAATAACTCCACTGCCACTCGTGACGTGTTGACCAGAGAGAGCAGCATACTGATGAACAGTTCAGGATCCATTCCTGCAGCCCGAAGAGGCAGGATGTGCACTACACAAACCGTTGAAAGATGGCGCCAAATGCAGACAGAAGCACAGGGATTGCTGGGATGTGAAGCAATGGAGTCCAGGAGAGCTGGCTGTGTTTAAAAAATCCTTATTGTGGTTGCAGGAACAAACCACCCCGATGTGTAGAAAGACTAGTAAATTTGGCAGGTGACCAGCTTGGCTTACCGATGAAATCCTTGCTGATCTTAAACACAAAAAAGACATTTACAAGAAGTGGAAGATTGGACAAATGACCAGGGAGGAGTATAAAAATATTGCTCTGGCATGCAGGAGTGAAATCAAGAAGGCCAAATCACACTTGGAGTTGCAGCTAGCAAGAGATATTAAGAGTAACAAGAAGGTTTTCTTCACATATGTTAGCTACAAGAAGAAAGTCAAAGAAAGAGTGGGCCCCTTACTGAATGAAGGAGGCAATCTAATGACAGAGGATATGGAAAAAGCTAATGTACTCAATGCTTTTTTTGCCTCTGTCTTCACAAACAAGGTCAGTTCGCAGACTGCTGTACTGGGCAGCACAGTATGGGGAGAAGATGACCAGCCCTCTGTGGAGAAAGAAGTGGTTCAGGACTATTTAGAAAAACTGGACAAGCACAAGTCCCTGGAGCCGGATGCAGTACATCTGAGGGTGCTAAAGGAGTTGGCGGATGTGATTGCAGAGCCATTGGCCATTATCTTTGAAAACTCATGGTGATCGGGGAAGGTCCTGGATGATTGGGAAAAGGCTAATGTAGCGCCCATCTTTAAAAAAGGAAAGAAGGAGGATCCGGGGAACTACAGGCCAGTCAGCCTCACCTCAGTCCCAGGAAAAATCATGGAGCAAGGTAGTCAAGGAATCAATTCTGAAGCACTAAGAGGAGAGGAAAGTGATCAGGAACAGTCAGCATGGATTCACCAAGGGGAAGTCGTGCCTGATTAACCTAATTGTTTTCTATGAGGAGATAACTGGGTCTGTGGATGAGGGGAAAGCAGTGGATGTGTTATTCCTTGTGTAACCCTTCTGCCCATCTAAGTTGGCAGCAACAAGGGGTTCTGTATCTAGGGATTCCGTTTCAATAACGCAATGCAAAACCGGCTCGAGCCCCCACCCAGTGACCTGGACAATTACATACTACCCCCGGGCGCCTCTAAGAGGCAATACTTCCCCTCTCGCAAGCACGGAGTCTGAGTGTAGCAGAAAATGTTTAATACCATGAGGTAAATGACATCAGCATTAAATTGAAAAAAAACCCCACCACAAACAAGTTTCATAACACAAACCATGAGCAAAAGACACACCCCAGCAAATTGGGCAGTGTCCTTTCCCTTTGGTTCTTGAATCCAGCAACCCAAAAATCACCCAGAGTCCCCAAAGTCCAACACCCTCAGAGTCTCTTGGGTCCAGCAAGCCAGGAATCACCCAAAGTCCCAAAAGTCCAATAGCCCCCAAAGTCTCTGTCCCTGGTCAGTGCAGTCCTAGAGTAAAAGGGGGGCATGTAGGGTGTTAAGGGGCACCTTACATGATCCGAGGCAGACTGGCCGCCTCTCCATGGGGTTCTGCTGCAGCCTTCACCATGAGCCAGTCCACTTCCTGCCATCCCACAAACTGCTCTGCTCTACGAGCCGCTCCAGCCATCCCCGCAAACGGCTCCACTCGCCGTTCCTTGGGCTGCTTCAACCGTCCCTGCAAGGCTCCACACCGCTCGTTACTCCACCAGCCGCTTAGCAATATAGCTTCAGGCTCCCTCACTAGTTAACACAGCACTCAGTGATCTCCGCTCTTAGTAACTTTAGCTCTTTTGTGAGTTCAGCTCATAGTAGGGGAGCCCCACTGCTGGTGCACCACTGGCCCAAAGTGAATTCAGCTCAGCAGTCTGTAACTAGACTCCTAATGGAATCAAAGTTAGCTCTGACAGTCAACAGTGGGGAGAGATAGTGGTACAATTGGTGTTTTAAGCCCTCAGAGGGACCAATGGCATCAGGTACAAATACTCACCCCCATCCTTTCTCAACTCACTGGGTTTTGGAACCCATGTCCCTTGTCTAGCGAGTGCTGCTTA
Source organism: Trachemys scripta elegans (assembly GCF_013100865.1). NCBI lineage: Eukaryota > Metazoa > Chordata > Testudines > Emydidae > Trachemys > Trachemys scripta. The sequence goes on from NC_048313.1 coordinate 26,926,092, forward strand.
GGTGATGGTGAGACCCTCTGTCATAAAACAGTTTCATTGTCCTTGATTCACATAATCAGGGTAACAACACTTTATTCCTCCTGTCCCAATAACAGAGAAACTCGGTATCCTACCCCATCCAAAGTAACCACTTTCAGTTGCTGTTGTTTCATGCCAGGCGGGTGGGTGTGCCTATGCAAACAAGATCAGCTCCTGGAGTTCTTTTCCACACTCGCCATAATTCACCACCAGATGTCAGGGTAGAGCTCATCCTGAATCTGCTTACACTTGACTTTAGCAAAGCTTTTGATACGGTCTCCCAGAGTATTCTTGCCAGCACGTTAAAGAAGTATGGGCTGGATGAATGGACTACAAGGTAGATAGAAAGCTGGCTAGATCATCAGGCTCAACAGGTAGTAATCAATGGCTCCATGTCTACTTGGCAGCTGGTATCAAGCAGAGTGCCCCAAGGGTCAATATTTGTTCAATATTTTCATTAATGATCTGGAGGATGGCATGGACTGCACTCTCAGCATGCGTGCAGATGACACTAAACTGGAAGGAGTGGTAGATATGCTAGAGGGTAGGGATAGGATACAGAGGGACCTAGACAAATTAGAGGATTGGGCCAAAGGAATCCTGATGAGTTTCAACAAGGACAAGTGCAGAGTCCTGCACTTAGGATGGAAGAATCCCATTCACTGTTACAGACTAGGGACCGAGTGGCTAGGCAGCAGTTCTGCAGAAAAGGACATAGGGGTTACAGTGGACAGGAAGCTGGATATGAATCAACAGTGTTGCCAAGAAGGTTAATGGCATTTTGGGCTGTATAAGTAGGGGCATTGCCAGCAGATCGAGGGACGTGATCATTCCCCTCTATTTGACATCGGTGAGGCCTTATCTGGAGTACTGTGTCTAATTTTGGGCCCCACACTACAAGAAGGATGTGGAAAAATTGGAAAGAGTCCGGCGGAGGGCAACAAAAATGATTAGGGGGCTGGAGCACATGACTGATGAGGAGAGGCTGAGGGAACTGGGATTGTTTAGTTTGCAGAAGAGAAGAATGAGGGGAGATTTGATAGCTGCTTTCAACTACCTAAAAGGGGGTTCCAAAGAGGATGGATCTAGACTGTTCTCAGTGGTACCAGATAACAGAACAAGGAGTAATGGTCTCAAGTTGCAGTGGGGGACGTTTAGGTTGGATATTAGGAAAAACCTTTTCTCTAGGAGGGTGGTGAAGCATAGGAATTTTGTTACCTAGGGAGGTGGTGGAATCTCCTTCCTTAGAGGTTTTTAAGGTCAGGCCTGACAAAGCCCTGGCTGGGATGATTTAGTTGGGGATTGGTCCTGCTTTGAGCAGGGGTTGGACTAGATGACCTCCTGAGGTCCCTTCCAACCCTGTCTATGATTCTTTGATTTTATGAATGCATCACGGGCCACTTGGACAGGATCCAGGATTCCCCCTGACCCTCTCTGCTTTCCCACAACTCTTAGCGGCAGACGAGAAAGAGGTGCTCTGTGGGATAGGTGCCCAGAGTGCACTGCTCCCAATACCGCTGCAAGTGCCGCAAGTGTGAACACGTTATTGCGCAGACAGCTGACAGTGTGAACACACAACAGCGGTTTCCATCACGTGGAGTCGAACAGACGGGCTGTCCTCTCTCAAGCTCTGCGCTAGCTCCATCCCCAGCTACGGGCTGGATGCAGGAATGCCTGGGACATTCTCTGGCCCGTGCAGTGCGAGAGGCCGGATCAGCCTGCTCCCTTCCTGGCCTTAGAATCTCTGAATTAATGGCTCGACCTTCACTTCCAGGGGAACTGTGATGCCATCATCTCCCTCGTCCTCCAAAGAGTCTTCCTGGGAAAGATCAACTGGAGCTGAATTTCAAAGCCGCGCCCCCTTTCTAGCTCCCTTCCTAGGAAAGCACAATGGGGTTCCATAGCCCGCTGTGCTTCCCCTTTTCACATGACCTCGGGCACTCAGCACACAGGTCCTTTATCGTCTGGTTCTTCGCACCAGTCTGTGGTTAATGACTCAGAGCAACACCAGCAGGAGGCGGCGGATCTGGGCTGATACCTGATTGAAAAGCAGATCAACAGCAGCCTGTGCTGTCTTTTCGCCCCATCCCCCCTCGGTGCTCCCCCTTTCCAAGGGGGTTTGTCCATTGCATAGACACACTGTGTGATCTTCGGCAAGTTATTACCCCTAGCTGTGCCTCAGTTTCCCCATCTGTAAAGTGGAGAGAATGCTCCTCCCTTTGCCTATTGCCATGAACTTTTTGGGTCACAGACTGGCTCACTGTGTGTCTGTGCAGCACCGAGCATGATGTGGCCCTGATCTCAGTCACCTCTGGGCAGCACCAGTGAGTGCGGGCCAGGGGGCAGGGCTTGGGATAGTGGGTCCCTGGGGGAATTCATGGGGCAGCCCTGGGCAGAGGGGGCGCTGATTGGCGGTTATTATCTGCCCATGGTGCCTCACCCTGTCTCTTTGCCTTCCAGGGCTCTGCATCGCCCTGTGCCTGGGGGGCATCGTGGTCCAGAATAACGGCACACAAGGTAAGGCTGACTCCTCCTGGCTAAACTTTCCGAGCGCTCCCGGCTGCCCGGGGACTCCGGCCTCCGCCCCCTCTGGTCCCTTTCCCTTGTTGGAGGAGAGCAGAGTCAGGGGTCTGGCGAGCTGGGAGCAGCCCCTTGGCATGGGCGTCTTGGGGTGGGTTTATAGAGCACGGTGGGTGCGTGCAGGGGAGAGGAGAAGGCCCCTGTGTAGCCCTCCCCTTCCCTTCCCAGCCCCGTGGCCAGCAGAGAATAGACACTGGGGCCCAGGGTTCTACACTGGGGGTGGATTGAGGGGCAGATCCCCTTTGTAGCCAAGGGCCGTGTTACTGACCAGCCCGAATCAAACCCCTAATGGCTCAGACATTAGAAGTGGCATTTGTAGGTGCCCTCCACCCCCCAAAATCGGTCTGAACTGAAACCTGGGACCCATGTGCCCAGCTGGGGGGAGTTTGGGATCCGGACTCTGCGCCCCGAGCCCAGCTCTGCTGTGAATCCCCCAGTGCTGCTCCCACCCTGCTCCGTCTGCTCCCGTCCCAAGCCCTGCAGCCGGCTAAGCTGCGCTGGGATCCTTCCCCTCACGCTGGCCAGAGGGACGGATCCGAGCGGAGCCCCAGACACCGGGCAGCTAAAGGATCCAGGAGCCCCCGTAGGCAGGTCACAGTCTGGGTCATGGGAGGCAGCTCAGGATCCAAACTAGCCTCGCGCCCGACTCCGCTCTCAGTCAATCCAGAGCAGAGCCGGGCAGGAATTTCCCAAGGACCCATTTTTTGCCAGAAAATGCCGATTCGGTTCAGAGGAATGTTTGGTTTTACTCAGGAAAAAATTGCCCGGGGGGGTGGGGGGAAGGTGAAATAATTTTGAAAACGAAAATTTCCCGTTTTTCGGTTCAAAGTGAGGTTTTGATTTGAAACTGATGCTAATGAGAGTAACGATGAGAGCAACAAAAATGAGAAAAATTGGGTGAGATTGAAAACGTTTCACTTGAACCGACGCCCAGCTCCGGCTGCTCTGCCTGTCTGTGCCGGGGGCTCCCCGGGGAGCCAAGGCCCCTGTGCAGCCGAGGGCAGTTTGTTGCCAGGCGGTGGATGGCGTCGGAGCTGTTTGCCAGGCGCCCAGGGACAAAAATCAGCGAATGGGACGTGTGAAAGGAGTCGATCCCAGTGTGGGTGGGTGGGGGGAGCCGCTCTGCACTGGCTGACCCTGCCCAGCTGTTCCCGCCCCTGCAGGTACCACTGAGGACTGCAACAACCATGTGCTATGCCCAGCAAACGCCAAGTGTGTGAACGACACCCACTGCACCTGCCTGGATGGACACCGACCAAGGGGGAATCGCTACTTCACCAAACCAACGGAGATCTGTGACGGTAACGGGGCTCCCACGTTGTCCTGGGAGGGCTGGGACAGAGCAGGGCATTAAGGGACAGAGCAGCCAACTCCACTGACTCCAGGGCCTGTTGGGGGGGCTCAGCCTGGCTGGGGAAGGGGGGGGCAGCAGCACAGGTGAGCGCCGCCCTCCTGGGGATCGAACCGGGGCCTCCAGAGTGAGCAGCAGGAGCGGCTGCAGCAGGAGCCAGGAGCGTTGGGCTCTGTGAATGGGGCACAGGGTGGGGGGGCCCATCACACTGACCCGTCTGAACCCCAGCCTGGGCCCTAGTCAGCCCCTGGGTGTCCTGGGGCAGAGCGGCCCCATAGATCCCTGCCCAGAGGAGCAGAATGGGACAGCCTGGCTATACTTCCCCCCTCCCCCTCCCGCACCCCACAGGGATCCAAGGAAGGAGAGGGCAGAGGGAGGCAACTTGTCACCTGCCCCAACACACAGGGAGACTGAAGCCCAAGGAAGATGTCTCCCCACCGCCCCCTCACATGGGGGATCTGGGTGTTTGTGGGGCCAAACCTCCCCGTACCTGGGACAGGATGTTCGGGGGGGGGGGCTGTTTCCAACATTCCAGCAGCAGAAATGGGTAACTGAGACTCTGGCACTTAATCACTAACCACTCAGTGCCCCGGTCGCCTGGGTCCCATCCCTCCCCTCAGTGCAGGGAGTGGAGGGAGCGGCACGGTGATACGGGGAAAGTCTCCCTGCCAGGACTGTACAGAGCGTCCCCTCTTGCATTATAGATATCAACGAGTGTCAGGGCCCGAGCCTGCCAGACTGCGGACTCAATGCAAAGTGCATCAACATGGCTGGGAGTTACTACTGCACCTGCATCGATGGATATGAGCTTAGCTCTGGGAAAGCCAACTTCATGCACGCGAGTGAGAACACCTGCCAGGGTGAGCTCTCCCCTGGCCCCCACCTGCTGAGACCCCCCCACTGCACACACAAATGCTCGTTCCAGGCCTGGCGCTGCACCGGGGCTGCTGCCAGATTTGGAAGTGGCCCGAGGCCGTCAGCGAAGCTGTGATGAGACCTGACCCTGGCCTGCTCCTGCAGAGCATGGGGCCAGGCTCACCCCTCTGCCCAGTGCTTGGACAGGGAATAAACCCTTGGGGTGAGAAACAGACCCAAGGAGCAAACTCCTTGTGCTGCAGAGATGCGCTGGGGAGAGGGGAGGGGACCCTCACTGGCCCCAGCATACAGCATCTGACCTTCTAGTGCCCTGCTGAGCCTGGGAAGTGGCTCCGGGAACGGCTCTGGAAATTGGGCAAAAGCATTTTTGACNCCCAGAGTTCAGAAGTTCATGTGCAGAGTTTACCTCCCAGGCTGGGTGGAAGGTACGGGGGCACCTTACATGCTCCGTTATTTGGGTTGACGGCTGATTGCCACGATTCTCCGTGGGGGTCTTCATCGCCAACCACGCCTTTCCACCAGCTGCCAAGCTGGCCGCTCAGCTCCACCAGCCATCCTGCAACCTATCTACCAATATGTCTTGGCCTGTGATTGTTAAGCTCCCAGGGGACTGGTCACCTGGGTGACATCACCAGCTCAGTACAGGTGCGTGATACAGGAACATCTCCCTGCCAGGACTGTACAGAACATCCCCTCTTGTGTTCCAGACATTGACAAGTGCCAGGGCAACGCAAAATGCACCAATGTGCCCGGGAATTACTTCTGCAACTGCATCGATGGCTCAAAGTCCAGCTATGGGAAAGCCAAGTTCACTCACGCGAGTGAGAACACCTGCCAAGGTGAGCTCTCCCCTGTCCGCCTTCTGCTGAGACTCCCCCTGATCCACACACACAAATGCTCTTTCCAGGCCTAGCGCTGCACCCTGGCCTCGGCCCCTACCTAAGGGGCTAGGAATAGGGCGGATGCAGGATGCCTAAAGAAGATCCTCACCAGCTGGGGTGGCCCCTTTACCAGGGTGGGGGATTTTCCAGTGGCCGTTCCCAGGGCTGGCTCCAGGCACCAGCTTAACAAGCAGGTGCTTGGGGCGGCCAAGGGAGAGGGGCGGCACCTGCGGCAATTCGGGGGCGGCAGGTCCCTCACTCCCTCTAGGGGAGTGTGTGCCAACTTCACACTCACGAGTGAGAACACCTGCCAGGGTGAGCTCTCCCCTGGCCCCCACTTGCTGACACCCCCACCACACATGCCCATTCCCAGGAAGGGGCCGCACCGGGGCTGCTGCTGGATTGGCAGCTGAACCTCGCTGGCACCAGCACACCGCATCTACACTACTAGTGTCCCCCTGAGCATGGGAAGGGGCCTTGTGTATGAACCATTGAAATAGCACAGTGCTCTCTGCCCCCTATGGGCCCTGGTAAGGAGGGAATAGCCACAGCACAGTGTGCCCAAGCCACGCCCCTGATGCTCGACCACGGGTCCTGTGGGCCAGGGAATAGCCACTGCACACTGTACTCCAGACACGTCCCGATACTCCCCCGTGGGTCCTGGGGGGCAGGGAATAGCTACAGTGCTGGGCATCCCAGCCTCGGCCCCTACATCAGTGGCTAAGAGCAGGGTGGGTACAGGACACCTAGAGCAGCTCCACACCAGCTGGGGTGGCCCCTTTTGCAGGGTGGGGGATTCTCAAGTGGCCGTTCCGGTGCCAGAGCAGCCTAGTGCCGCCTGAGTGTAGCTGAGAATCAGGCCTGTGATTGTTAAGCTGCCAGGGGCCCGGTCGCCTGGGTCCCATCACCCAGCTCAGTACAGGTGGATGATACAGGAACGTCTCCCTGCCAAGACTGTACAGAACATCCCCTCTTGTGTTGCAGATATTGACGAGTGTCAGGGCCCGAGCCCAGCAGACTGTGGACCCCACGCAATCTGCACCAACATGGCTGGAAGTTACTACTGCACCTGCATCGATGGCTACAAGTCCAGCTCTGGGAAAGCCACCTTCACGCACGCGAGTGGGGACACCTGCCAGGGTGAGCTCTCCCCTGACCCCCTCCTGCTGCGAAACCCCCTCACACACAATGTTCCTTCCAGCCCTGGCACTGCTCCGGGGCTGCTGCCGGCTTTAGCAGCGGCATGAGGCCGTCAGCGAGGCTGTGATGAGATGTGACCGGCACCTGCTCTTGAAGAGCAAGGGGCCGAGCTCACTCCTGTACCGGGGGGTTCTATGGGGATAAACAGACCCACAGAGCAAACGCCTTGTGCTGCAGAGACGGGCTGGGGAATGAGGAGGGGACCCTCGCTGGCCCCAGCACGCAGTATCTGGGCTGCTAGTGTCCCCCTGAGCTGGGAAGGGACCTCGTGTCTGGGCCATGGAAATAGCACAGTGCGCTCTGCCCCCTATGGGCCCTGGGGAGGAGAGAATAGGCACAGCACAGTGTGTCCCAGCCACGCCCCGATCCTCCCCCATGGGCCCTGGGGGGCAGGGAATAGCTGCAGTGCTGGGCACCCCGGCTTCGGCCTCTACATCCAGGGCTAGGAGCAGGGTGGGGGCAGGACCCCGACAGCAGCTCCACACCAGCTGGGGTGGCCCCTTTTGCAGGGCAGAGGAATCTCAAGTGGCCATTTTGCTGCCAGAGCAGCCTAGTGCCGCCTGAGCTTAGCTGAGTATTATGCCTGTGATACTTAAGCTGCTAGGGGCCGGGTCGCAATTGACTCATCACTCATCTCAGTACAGGTGGGTGATACAGGAACGTCTCCCTACCAGGACTTTACAGAACATCCCCTCTTGTGTTGCAGATATTGACGAGTGTCAGGGCCCGAGCCCGGCAGACTGCGGACCCCACGCACAGTGCACCAATGTGCCTGGGAATTACTCCTGCACCTGCAGTGATGGCTACGAGCCCAGCTCTGGGAAAGCCAACTTCACTCACACGACTGAGAACACCTGCCAGGGTGAGCTCTCCCCTGACCCCACCTGCTGCGAAACCCCCTCACACACACAAATGCTCATTCCAGGCCTGGCGCTGCGCTGGGACCTTTTCCGGCTTTGGCAGTGGCCTGGGGCTGTCAGCGAAGGTGTGATGAGACCTGACCCTCCCCAGCTCCTGTAGAGCATGCGGCCGAACTCAGCCTTGTGCCTGGCGCTTGGATGGGTTATAAAAGACCAACAGAGTAAACTCCTTGTGCTGCAGTGATGCGCTGGGGAGAGGGGAGGGGACCCTTGCTATCCCCAGCATGCCGCATCTGGTCTCCTAGTGTCCCCCTGAGCCTGGGATAGGGACTCCAGGGCCTTGTTTACGAACCATGGAAATAGCCCAGTGCGCTCGGCACCCTATGGGTCCTGGTGAGGAAGGAATAGCTGCAGTATAGTGTGCCCCAACCATGCCCCCGATTTTCCCCTTGAGTCCTAGGGGCAGGGAATAGCCATAGCACAGTGTACCCCAGACACATCCCGATCCTCCCCTATGGGTCTGAGGGGGCAGGGAATAGTTGCACTACTGGGCCCCCCAGCCTCGGCCCCTAAATCTGTGGCTAAGAGCTGGGTGGGTGCAGGACCCCTACAGCTCCACACCAGCTGAGGTGGCCCCTTTTGCAGGGTGGGGGATTCTCATGTGGCCGTTCTGCTGCCAGAATAGCCTTGTGCTGCCTGAGTGTATCTGGGAATCAGGCCTGAGATTGTTAAACTGCTAGCGGCCGGGTCACAATGGTCCCATCACCCAGCTCAGTACAGGTGGGTGATACAGGAAAGTCTCCCTGCCAGGACTGTACAGAACATCCCCTCTTGTGTTGCAGATATTGACGAGTGTCAGGGCCCGGGCCCGGCAGACTGCGGACCCCACGCACAGTGCACCAATGTGGCTGGGAGTTACTACTGCACCTGCATCGATGGCTACAAGCCCAGCTCTGGGAAAGCCAAATTCACGCACGCGAGTGAGAACACCTGCCAGGGTGAGCTCTCCCCTGGCCCCCACCTGCTGAGACCCCCCCTCGCACACAGAAATGCTCGTTCCAGGCCTGGCATTGCGCTGGGGCTGCTGCTGGCTTTCGCAGTGATCACCTCTTATCAGCGAGGCTGTGATGAGAGGTGATCCTCGCCTGCTCCTGAAGAACAAGGGCTGGGCTGAACAAGCACCCCTGTTCCCGGTGCTTCCGTGCGGAATAAACAGACCCACAGAGCAAACTCCTTGTGCTGCAGTGATGTGCTGGGGAGAGAAGAGGGGAACCTTCTCTGGCCCCAGCACGCAGCATCTGGGATGCTAGTGTCCCCCTGAGCCTGGGACAGGGTCTCGTGTATGGGCCTTGGAAATAGCACAGTGCGCTCTGTCCCCTATGGGTCCTGGTGAGGAGGGAATACAGCCACAGCACAGTGTGCCCCTGCCACAGAGCCGATCGTCCCCCATGGGTCCTGGGGGGCAGGGAATAGCTGCAGTGCTGGGCACCTAAGCCTCGGCCTCTTCGTCCATGTCTAGGAGCAGGGTGGGTGCAGGACCCCCTACAGCAGCTCCACACCAGCTGGGGCGGCCCCAGGGCCTCTGCAAAGATATTTTGTGCCGTAGGCAAAACTTCCACCTTGCTCTCCCCTTCCCCAGCTGCATCAACTGAAAACGAAAAAAAATGAATTTTTCTTCCTATCAGTTCTTTTTCTTGTTCACTATTAAAAGTAAAGGATAGAGAATACATGTCACTTACTAACCATGAGTCACTATTTGAATTTCAACGACCGTTTGACATAAACATTGATTAAGAGATCAAGATGACATTTCCTTAAAATTAAGCAATGTTGATTGTAATCGGAAATACACCTTTTTAGTTACGTATACTTCCTCCCTTCAGTCTTTCAAATCAAAATCTACTACATTTTATTCTACCGCTAGAATATCCAATTCTTGTTATTAATAACATTTATAAAATTCGAATGGCGGATACTCCATCATACATCATACAACAACTGACAATATCAATATGACAAATTTCAACCACCTACACACGCATATTCGCACATGAGAAACATATACACTCAAATACTTCACACACACACACAATTGTCACAAAGTGTTAGCGAAATGATGCAGCAGCAATTGCCAGAGTCTTAGATCTGAAACAACTCAACAAAAATAGTTAGCCTCAGTCGACAACCTCCGAAAACTAGTAAACGTAGCATTATAAACAGCCTGTCAGAACGGGTAATGGCTGAGCGCGACGAGAAAAATGATGTCTTTGCCACGTTGTACCGTAGTGAAGCAATATGTTTCTGCCCGCAATGCAGAGCTGGCGTGGGCTACAGCTGTAATGTACGAGAGAAGAACGACAAGTTAAATGCGAAAACAACCAGGAGTCTGGTGGCACCTTAAAGACTAACAGATTTATTTGGGCATAAGCTTTCGTGAGTAAAAACCTCACTTCTTCGGATGCAGAAATGAGGTTTTTACTCACGAAAGCTTATGCCCAAATAAATCTGTTAGTCTTTAAGGTGCCACCAGACTCCTTGTTGTTTTTGTAGATACAGATTAACACGGCTACCCCCTGAAGTTAAATGTGGGGACTGGGAAAGGTGATAAGTAGAAAGTCTCTCTGCCAGGACTGTACAGAGCATCCCCTCTTGTGCTGCAGATATTGACGAGTGTCAGGGCCCGAGCCCGGCAGACTGCGGACCCCACGCAAACTGCACCAACGTGCCTGGAAATTACTCCTGCAGCTGCATCGACGGCTACAAGCCCAGCTCTGGGAAAGCCAACTTCACACACGCGAGTGAGAACACCTGCCAGGGTGAGCTCTCCCCTGGCCCCACATGCTGAGACCCCCCTCGCACACACAAATGCTCGTTTCAGGCCTGGTGCTACACCGGGACTTTTTCTGGCTTTGGCAGTGGCCTGAGACCATTAGAGAAGGTGTGATGAGACCTGACCCTCACCTGCTCCTGTGGAACATGGGGACGAGCTCATCCTTGTGCCCGGCGCTTAGATGGTTTATAAACAGACAGACAGAGTGAACTCCTTGTGCTGTAGTACTGAACTGAGGAGAGGGGACGGGACCCTCACTAGCCCCAGCATGTATAATCTGAGCTCCTAGTGTCCCCCTGAGTCTGAGAAGGGGCCTTGTATATGAACCATGGAAATAGCACAGTGCGCTCTGCCCCCTATGGGCCCTGGTGAGTTGAGAATAGCCACAACCATGCCCCCAATTTTCCCCTTGCATCCTGGTTGCAGGGAATAGCCACAGCACAGTGTGCCCTCGCCACGCCCCTGCTCCTCCCGCATGGCTCCTGGGAGGCAGGGAATAGCTGCAGTGCTGGGCACCCCGGCCTTGGCCCTACTCAGGGGCTATTAGCATAATAGGTGAAAGACCCCGACAGCAGCTCCACACCAGCTGGGGTGGCCCCTTTTGCAGGGTGGGGGATTCTCATGTGGCCGTTGTGCTGCCAGAGCAGCCTAGTGCCGCCTGAGCGTAGCTGGGAATCAGGCCTGTGATGGCAAAGATCCCAGGGGCCCGGTTGCCTGGGTCCGATCACCCAGCTCAGTACAGGTGTTACAGGAACATCTCCCTGGCAGGACTGTACAGAACATCTCCTCTTGTGTTGCAGATATTGACGAGTGTCAGGGCCCGAGCCCGGCAGACTGCGGACCCCACGCAAACTGCACCAACGTGCCTGGGAATTACTCCTGCACCTGCATCGATGGCTACGAGTCCAGCTCTGGGAAAGCCAACTTCATGCACGCGAGTGAGAACACCTGCAAGGGTGAGCTCTCCCCTGGCCCCACCTTTTGTGACCCCCCCCTCGCACACACAAATGCTCGTTCCACGCGTGGCGCTGCACTGGGGCTTTTCCCGGCTTTGGCATTGGCCTGAGGCATCGGCGAAGCTGTAATGAGAAGTGACCCTCGCCTGCTCCTGCAGAGCATGGGGCCGGGATCACCCCGTACCCGACGCTTGGATGGGGAATAAACAGACCCACGGAGCAAATTCCTTGTGCTGAAGTCATGTGCTGGGGAATGGGGAAGGGACCTTGGCTGATCCCAGCATCCAACTTTTGAGCTGCTAGTGTCCCCCTGAGCTGGGAAGGGACCCCGTGTCTGGGCCATGGAAATAGCACAGTGCGCTCTGCCCCCTATGGGCCCTGGTGGGCAGGGAATAGCCACAGCACAGTGTACCCCAGCCACACCCCGATCCTCCCCCATGGGCTCTGGGAGGCAGGGAAAAGCTGCAGTGCTGGGCACCCCGGCCTCAGCCCCTACATCAGGGGCTAGGAGCAGGGTGGGGTCAGGACCCCTAGAGCAGCTCCACACCAGCTGGGGTGGCCCCTCTTGCAGGGTGGGGGATTCTCCAGTGGCCGTTCCGCTGCCAGAGCAGCCTAGTGCCGCCTGAGCGTAGCTGAGAATCAGGCCTGTGATTATTAAGCTGCTCGGGGCCCAGTTGCCTGGGGCCTATTACTCTGCTCAGCGTGGGGCCTGGAGCGGGGGTGATATGGGGAACGTCTCCCTGCCAGGCCTGTACAGAGCATCTCATCTTGTGCTGCAGATATTGACGAGTGTCTGGGACTCCCTGGAGTAAACTGCGGACCCCACACAATCTGCATCAATGTGGCTGGGAGTTACTACTGCACCTGCATCGATGGCTACGAGCTCAGCTCTGGGAAAGCCAACTTCACGCACGCGAGTGAGAACACCTGCCGGGGTGAGCTCTCCCCTGGCCCCCACCTGCTGAGACCCCCACTCGCACACACAAATGCTCGTTCCAGGCCAGGGCTGCACCGGTGCTGCTACCGGCTTTGGCAGTGGCCCGGGGCCTTCAGCGAGGCTGTGATGAGACATGACCCTCACCTGCTCCCGCAGACCATGGGGCCGGGCTCACCCCTCTGCCCGGCGCTTGGATGGGGAATAAACAGACCCACGGAGCAAATTCCTTGTGCTGCAGAGATGCGCTGGGGAGAGGGGAGGGGACCCTCACTGGCCCCACACGCAGCATCTGCACTACTAGTGTCCCTCTGAGCCTTGCAAGGGGCCTCGTGTATGAACCATGGAAATAGCACAGTGCGCTCTGCCCCTATGGGCGCAGGTGAGGAGAGAATAGCCACAGCACAGTGTGCCCCAGCCACACCCCGAATCCAATCCCCTCGGTCCTGGGCGGCAGGGAATAGCAGCAGTGCTGGGCACCCCAGCCTCGGCCTCGGCCCCTACATAAGTGGCTAAGAGCAGAATCAGGAAAGGACCCCGACAGCAGCTCCACACCTGCTGGGGTGGCCCCTTTTGCAGGGCAGGGAATTCTCAAGGGGCCGTTCCGCTGCCAGAGCAGCCTAGTGCCGCCTGAGCGTAGCTGAGAATCAGGCCTGAGATTGTTAAGCTCCCAGGGGCCTGGTCCCCTGAGTCCCATCACCCAACTCAGCACAGGTGGGTGATACAGGAACGTCTCCCTGGCAGGACTGTACAGAACATCCCCTCTTGTGTTGCAGATATTGACGAGTGTCAGGGCCTGAGCCCGGCAAACTGCGGACCCCACGCAAACTGCACCAATGTGCCTGGGAATTACTACTGCACCTGCATTGATGGCTACGAGCTCAGCTCTGGGGAAGCCAATTTCACACACGCGAGTGAGAACACCTGCCAGGGTGAGCTCTCCACTGGCCCCCACGTGCTGACACTCCCCCCCGCACAGAGAAATGCTCGTTCCAGGCCTGGCGCTGCACAGGGGCTGCTACCGGCTTTGGCAGTGGCCTGAGGCCATCAGCGAGGCTGTGATTAGATGTGACCCTCACGTGGTACTGTAGAGCATGGGGCCGGGCTCACCCCTGTGTCTGGCACTTGGATGGGTGTCATGGACTCACAGATCATGCCCACTCTTGGCCCCATGCGGTCCCTGAGGGGTGCCCCATTCAGTGTGACAGCCCTTCTCGGGGGTCCACTCTCTCTCTCGGGGTTAAGCCCCATGACCTCCTGGAGCCACACCTCTCTGAGCCTTAGCACACCTGTTTCTCGCTGTGGGCCCCTTCAGGGCGTCCACTTGCTCTGGACCCCCCAGACCAACCGAAGGGGTTGATGCAACCCTGTTGTCTAGACCGGAGTGACTCCCAGCCAGCGTAAAACAGGAGGGTTTATTGAGAGTTGAACACAGCACAGGAAACTCTCAGGGCCTCAGGCCTGGCCTCCCTCAGCCCAGCACATCCCAGTCTCCCCTGCATCCAGGTGGGCTCTGCCTGCTTCCCCTCTCCAGCCCAGAGCCCCCCTGCTTCCCAGCTCGGCATCCGGCCCCAGGCCCTGCCTCTGTCCATTGTCTTCTCTCCAGGTAAACAGGGTCATAAACCGGGGCCTCCTCTCCTGCTTCTGTCCTCTGGCTGGAACCGGCTGGTCAGGTCACTGGGTCCTCACTCTGCAGCCCATTGTCCTCCCACTGTCCAGAACCAGCTGCAACTCCCGAGCTGGGTCTCCTGGTCGGGGGTCTCAGGTCACCGGTCGCTGGGGTATCCATCCTCCAGGCCATTGGCTGGGGTCCCAAGTTCCCTCTCCGGACCTGTGTAACAACAAACTCCGTCTCCCCTCCCCTCGTTAAACCAGTAACACCCAGGGAAACTGAGTCCCACCCCCTCCACATGCAAACCATTGAAACTCCACAGAAAACAAGAAAAAAACAAGAAAATCCCCCACTTCGTCACAATGGGGAATAAACAGACCCACAGAATAAACTCCTTGGGCTGCAGTGATGCGCTGGGGAGAGAGGAGGAGACCCTCGCTGGCCCCACACGCAGCATCTGGGTTGTTAGTGTCCCCCTGAGCCTGGGATGGGGCCTTGTGTCTGGGCCATGGAAATAGCACAGTGCGCTCTGCCCCCTCTGGGCCCTGGGGAGGAGAGAATAGCCACAGCACAGTGTGTCCCAGCCACGCCCCTAATCTTCCCGCTTTCGGTCCTGGAGGGCAGGAAATAGCTGAAGCACATTGCAGCATTATGACACCCCAAAGCTTCCCTCTTTTGGCCCTCGGGGGCAGGGAATAGCTGCAGTGCTGGGCACCCCGACCTCAGCCCCTACATGGGTGCAGGACCCCTACAGCAGCTCCACACCAGCTGGGGTGGCCCCTTTTGCAGGGTGTGGGTTTCTCCAGTGGCCGTTCCACTGCCAGAGCAGCCTAGTGCCGCCTGAGTGTAGCTGAGAATTAGTCGTGTAATTGTTAAGCTGCCAGGGGCCCAGTCTCCTTGGTCCCATCACCCAGCTCAGTGCGGGGGCTGGGGCATTTGATACAGGAACATCTCCCTGCCAGGACTGTACAGAACATCCCCTCTTGTGTTGCAGATATTGACGAGTGTCAGGGCCCGAGCCCAGCAGACTGCGGACCCCACGCAAACTGCACCAATGTGTATGGGAGTTACTCCTGCAGCTGCATCGATGGCTACGAGCCCAGCTCTGGGAAAGCCAAATTCACACACGCGAGTGAGAACACCTGCCAGGGTGAGCTCTCCCCTGGCCCCACCTGCTCAGACCCCCCCCCCCCTTGCACACAGAAATGTTTGTTCCAGGCCTGGCGGTGCACTGGGACTGCTGCTGGCTTTAGCAGTGGCCCGAGGCCATCAGCGAGGCTGTGATGAGACGGGACCCTCACCTGCTCCCGCAGAGCATGGGGCCGGGCTCACCCCTGTGCCTGGTGCTTATATGGGCAATAAACAGACCCATGCAGCAAACTCCTTGTGCTGCAAGTGATGCGCTCGGCAGATGGGCAGGGATCCTCGCTGGCCCCAGAACACAGGATCTGGGGTGCTAGTGTCCCCTGAATCTGGAAAGGGGCCTCGTGTATGAAGCATGGAAATAGCACAGTGCGCTCTGCTCCTATTGACCCTGGTGAGGCAAGAATAGCCACAGGACAGTGTGCCCTAGCCATGCCCCCGACCCTCCCCCATGGGTCCTGAGGGGGCAGGGAATAGCTGAAGTACTGGGCATCCCGGCCTCGGCCCTACATCAGGGGCTAGGAGCCGGATGGGTACAGGACCCCTACAGCAGCTCCCCACCAGCTGGGGTGGCCCCTTTTGCAGGGTTGGGGGTTCTCAAGTGGCCGTTCCGCTGCCAGAGCAGTCTAGTGCCGCCTGAGCGTAGCTGAGAATCAGGCCTGTGATTGTTACGCAGCTAAGGGCCCGGTCGCCTGGGTCCCGTCACCCAGCTCAGTGCAGGTGGGTGATACAGGAACGTCTCCCTGCCAGGACTGTACAGAACATCCCCTCTTGTGTTGCAGATATTGACGAGTGTCAGGGCCCGAACCCGGCAGACTGCGGACCCCACGCAAACTGCACCAATGTGCCTGGGAATTACTCCTGCACCTGCATCGATGGCTACGAGCCCAGCTCTGGGGAAGACACGAGTGAGAACAGCTGTCAGGGTGAGCTCTCCCCTGGCCCCCACCTGCTGAGACCCCCCCTCTCGCACACAGAAATGGTCCTTCCAGGCCTGGTGCTGCACCGGGGCTGCTTGTGTCTTTGGCAGTGGCCCGAGTCCGTCAGCGAGGCTGTGACGAGACTTGACCCGCACGTGGTCCTGTAGAGCATGGGGCCGGGCTCACCCCTGTGTCCGGCACTTGGATGGGGAATAAACAGACCCACAGAGTAAACGCCTTGTGCTGCAGTGATGCGCTGGGGAGAAGGGAGTAGCCCCTCGCTGGACCCAGCATGCAGCATCTGGGCTTTTAGTGTCCCTCTGAGCCTGGGAAGGGGCCTTGTGTCTGGGCCATGGAAATAGCACAGTGCGCTCTGCCCCCTCTGGGCCCTGCGGGGGAGGGAATAGCCACAGCCCAGTGTGCCCCAGACATGCCCCTGATCCTCCCCCATGGGTCCTGGGGGGGCAGGGAATAGCTGCAGTGCTGGGCACCCCGGCCTCGGCCCCTACATCAGGGGCTGGGAGTCGGGTAGGTGCAGGACGCCTACAGCAGCTCCACACAAGCTGCGGTGGCCCCTTTTGCATGGTGGGGGTTTCTCCAGTGGCCATTCTCCTGCCAGAGACGCCTAGTGCTGCCTGAGTTAAGCTGAGAATTAGTTCTGTAATTGTTAAGCTGCCAGGGGCCCAGTCTCCTCGGTCCCATCACTCAACTCAGTGCGGGGGCTGGGGCATGTGATACGGGGAACATCTCCCTGGCAGGACTGTACAGAGCGTCCCCTCTTGTGCTGCAGATATTGACGAGTGTCAGGGCCCGAGCCCGGCAGACTGTGGACCCCACGCAAAGTGCGCCAATGTGCCTGGGAATTACTCCTGCAGCTGCGTCGATGGCTACGAGCTCAGCTCTGGGAAAACCAACTTCACACACGCGAGTGAGAACACCTGCCAGGGTGAGCTCTCCCCTGGCCCCCACCTGCTGAGACCCCCCCTTGCACACACAAATGCTCGTTCCAGGCCTGGCGCTGCACCGGGGCTGCTGCCGGCTTTCGCGGTGGCCGAGGCCGTCAGCCAGGCTGTGATGAGACGTGACCCTCACCTGCTCCCGCAGAGCATGGGGCCGGGCTCACCCCTGTGCCCGGCGCTTGGATGGGGAATAAACAAACCCACGGAGCAAATTCCTTGTGCTGCAGAGATGTGCTGGGGAGAGGTCAGGGGACCCTGCCTGGCCCCAGCAGGCAGCTTCTGGGCTGCTAGTGTCCCCCTGTGCCTGGGAAGGGGCCTCGTGTCTGGGCCATGGAAATAGCACAGTGCGCTCTGCCCCCTATGGGCCGTTTTGAGGAGAGAATATCACAGCACACTCCAGCCTGGCCATGATCCTCCCCCATGGGCCCTGGGGGGCAGGGAATAGCTGCAGTGCTGGGCACCCCGTCCTTGGCCCGTACATCAGGGGTTAGGAGCAGGGTGGGGGCAGGACCCCGACAGCAGCTCCACTCCAGCTGGGGTGGCCCCTTTTGCAGGGTGGGGGATTCTCGAGTGGCCGTTCTGCTGCCAGAGAAGCCTAGTGCCGCCTGAGCATAGCTGAGAATCAGGCCTGTGATTGTTAAGCTCCCAGGGGCCTGGTCGTATGGGTCCCGTCACCCAGCTCAGTACAGGTGGGTGATACAGGAACGTCTCCCTGCCAGGACTGTACAGAACATCCCCTCTTGTGTTGCAGATATTGACGAGTGTCAGGGCCCGAGCCCGGCAGACTGTGGACCCCACGCAAACTGCACCAACGTGCCTGGGAATTACTCCTGCAGCTGTATCTACGGCTACGAGCCCAGCTCTGGGAAAGCCAACTTCACACACGCGAGTGAGAAGAACTGCCAGGGTGAGCTCTTCCTGTCCCCTACCTGCTGAGACCCCCCTTTTGTCCATTTAGACTAGAAGCTCTTTATGGCAGTGTGTGTGCGGCACTGTGGGTGCCGCCTTAATGCAAATAACGACTGAGGAGAAGAGGCGTAGCGGGAAATAGCAAAACGCTGTCAAGAGAAGGGGAGTCTGAGACAGAGCTGCTGGAGCACGGCCCAAGGGAAGGATCCGTGAGCGCTCTTGACTCTCCCCGCTGATTGACTTGTTTGCTGATGTCCAGGCGAAGGGGATTTTAGCCACAAGGATTTCTGTGAGAAGCAAAAGCGTTATGGATAAATATCAGGGAGAACTTAGCTTTCTTCTGTGGCCCTGCCCCTATTTCCTCAGGAAGGATCAACACCAAATAGCAGGGAACAAAGCAGAATTGAATGGGGGAGGGGTTAGATGGAGCAGACAGACTGACCGACAGACCAAGCCCCCTAAAATCAGGGTCTCCATGTCATTGACCCCCATGCACCCCCAGCCATGCTGTGTGTGACACACAACCCCGCTTTCCCCTCTCAGACATGGACGAGTGCCGCAAGACCCCAGATATCTGCGGCCCCAGGGCCATGTGTATCAACACCAACGGGAGCTACCGGTGTGAGTGCCGGGCCGGCTACGTCCCTTCCAATGTGAACACAACTGTGTGCAAAGGTGGGTCCTGCTGTTGTGGACATGGAGGGGGCATCTGGGGGGCTGAGCAGGATCTGGGGCTACACAGGCAGAGGTCTTGCCTGAGGGGGCAGCGAGCTGGGAACTGGTCTGGGGCACTCACCTTTCCCTAGCCCAGCCTGTCCGTCCACTGGGGTGTTTCCGGTTGTCTCAGAGACACAGCCACTGGCGTGCCATGTCTGGCTTGCGGGGTGGAGCAGGGGCAGCATCAGGAGCAGGCCGGGGTGAGACTGATCCATGCCAGAGCCAGGCCGGGGAGTGGGTGAGCAGCGCCACCAGGGGCCGGGCATCTCTTCCCTAGGGTTGCCAACTGTCCAATCACACAATCCCAAACACCCTTCCCCGCCCCTTCTCTGAGGCCCCACCCTGCCCACTCCAACCCTCTCCCTCCGCCACTCGATCTCGCCCACCCTTGCTCACTTTCACCAAGCTGTGCTAGGGGGGTGGGGGGTGGGAGGGGGTTCAGGCTCCAGGCTGAGCCTGGGGAAAGGGGTCGGGTGAAGGTGGGGCTGAGGGTGCAGGCTCTGGGAGGGAGTTTGGGTGAGGGAGTGGGCTGAGGGCTGGGGTAGGGGGTTGGAGTGTGGTAAGGGGTGTGGGATCTGGGAGGCGTCTCACGGCTAGGGCAGGGGGTTGGGGTGCGAGGGGGCTCAGGGCTGGGGCAGGGGGAGGGGTGTGGGAGTGGGTAAAGGGGTCGACAGCAAAACAGGGCTAAGGCAGGCTCTCTGCCTACCCTGACCCTGCGCTGCTCACGGAAGTAGCCGGCAGGTCCTTGCGGCTAATGGGGGGTGGGGCTGGGGGCTCCGCGCACTGCCACCACCTGCAGGCGCCGCCTCCGCAGCTCCCATTGGCCACAGTTCCAGAGTATCTCCAGATTTACCCCAGTGTGAGAGTGGAATCTGGACCCACCAGGAGGGGGCCTAGGCTGTGGGGGGCCCTTGTGTGTGAACTTAAGCCAGCAAAAAAGTTTCCTCTCAAGTGGGATCCCCTCCTGGCTATCAGATGTGCTGGACGTTCCCAGCCCCCAGTGATTTCAGTGCCCAGCACCTGTGACCATCAGGCCAGGCCCGTTAGGCTCTGGTGGCTCCCCTCTCCTCCCATGTGAACTCAGAGCGGGCCCAGCTCCTGCTCACGGATTGTCGGAGGGTCTGTAGAGGCAGGGGCTGGCTGGCAGGGAGCAGAGAGGACGCTGGCCAAGCCCTCTGGGTGGGAATCTCAGAGTCACCAACCCCAGGAGTGCAGAGATCACAAGTCAGACCCCCAAAATCAGTTGTTTGGTCCCAAAACTGCGGGATTTTTTCCTTTGAAAAAGATGATCTCATCGTGTCGGGTCTGTATTTTGAGGTATGAAGCCACCCCCCCCTCCCCCCGTGTGCTGGTGGCCGTTCCCGCGCTGCCCACTCTTCCACTCTTCCCTGGGTAGGATACAGTGGTTCTGTCCACACGGCAGGAGCTCTCTGGTTCCTGATGGTGCAGAGCCTCCTGCTTCTCCACCAATCCCCCCACAGTCTGGTTAATTCATTCTGTGCCCCCCACCCAGCCCAGCAATCAGTTCTGCTCCCTGCAGGCTGCACATCTGCCTCTAAACCCACCCCCGGGCACTTCAGCTCCTCCTACAGCCTGAGGGGTTCTTCACCCCCCTTCCAGGCCTGCTGCTTCAGGTATGGAGTTGGGGGTGGGAGGGTGGACAGAGAGAGCCCAGTGCAACAATGACGACGGAAGTTACAAGTCTGCCTGCCCAGCCGGCCAAATCCCTTCCACTGGGAGCTGAGTCCAGAACCAAACCACAGGAGAAGGAGGGAGAGGCAAAGCGGAGTGTAAATGGAGGGGAAAGAGAGACAGAGTGAGACGGGAGGAAGGGAGGGAGTTTTGTAGCAGCCGCATGTTAAACTATTGGCAGCGCAGGACTGGCATGTGGACAGACAGGGCTGGGAAGAGAAGGGGATTTTCCCCCAGGCAGGAGTGAGTTGATATGAAAATCTGATATGAAAGCTCTAACGTCTGTTCCTCTCTTCCCATCGCTCCAAGTCCCCAGCTTTAACTCCAGCGCTCAGTTCGAGGGAATCAAAGAGACGTTCAAGAACTTCTCTCTGCCGGTACGTTTGAACCCATCATTCATTTGTTGGGGATTTTGCCCTGTGTTTTGCACCACCAATATGGAAATTCCCAGACAAAAAACTTTGCTGTTGGTATTACGGTGACCCATGTAAACCCTATACAAGATCAGGGCAATACTGTGTTTCTTCCTTTCATCACTGGGACTCGATCCTCCTCATCTTTCTAGGCTGGTCCCAACTACATGTGATCAGCTGTTCAAGTCCTTCTCCATTCCAGTTTCTCTTGAAGCAGTTCTTTGGAAACTCCACAGCTCATCAAATCCTTTTGTATGACAGCCACCCATCTAGTTTGGGGTCTCCCAATTCTCTTATCTTCTGCATCTAAATATAGTACCTTGTTTCCTGTTTGTTCTTCTGACCTTCTTGTCACAGGCCCACGCCATCTGAGCCTGGTTCCCTCAGCTTTTCTATCATTGGTCCTACTTTCACTCTTCCCCTAATTCCCTCATTTTGAACATGGTCCGTCATTGTAACTCCAATCATCCATCTTAACATTTTCACTTCCTCTGTCTTCATGAATAGCTCCTGGCTCTTCTCCAGTCCCCAGCTTTCAGAGCCATACAAAAGTGCAGGCCTGATCACCATCTTCTAGATCTTACTTTTCTGTTTGACAGGTGTTCACCTATGGCAGAGCACTCCCTTGCTTCTCTCCCTTTACTCCATGACTTTCCCAGTCTGCTTATAAGTTTTTTGTTGAGTTCATCATTTTCCTGTACTATCATAGAATTGTAGGAATGGAAGGGACCTTGAGAGGCCATCTAGTCCAGTTCCCTGCACTCATGGCAGGAATAAGTATTATCTAGACCATCCGTGACAGGTCTTTGTCCAACCTGCTCTTAAAAATCTCCAATGATGGAGATTCCACAACCGCCCTAGGCAATTTATTCCAGTGCTTAACTATCCTGACAGGAAACTTTTCCTAATGTTCAATTTAAACTGCCCTTGCTGCAAATTAAGCCCATTGCTTCTTGTCCTATCATCAGAGGTTAAGGAGAACAATTCTTCTCCCTCCTCCTTCCTCTATTTGAAAACGGTTATCATGTCCCTTCTCAATCTTCTTTTCTCCAGACTAAACAAACCCATTTTTTTTCAATTCTTCTCTCATAGGTCATGTTTTCTAAACAGTTAATCATTTTTGTTGCTCTTCTCTGGACTTTCAGCAACTTGTCCACATCCTTCCTGAAATGTGGTGCCAGAACTGGACACAATACTCCAGTTGAGGCCTAATCAGAGCAGAGTAGAGTGATAGAATTACTTCTCGTGTCTTGCTTACAACACTCCTGCTAATACATCCCAGAATGAGGTTTGTTTTTTTTTCAACAGCATTACACTGTTGACTCATATTTAGCTTGTGGTCCATTATGACCCCCCAGATCCTTTTCTGCAATACTCCTTCCTAGACATTCATTTCCCATTTTGTATGTGTGCAACTGATTGTTCCTTTCTAAATGGAGAACTTTGCATTTGTCCTTCTTGAATTTCATCCTATTTACTTCAGACCATTTCTCCAGTTTGTCAAGATCATTTTGAATTTTAATCCGATCCTCCAAAGCATTTGCAGCCCCTCCCAGTATGGTATCATCCACAAACTTTATAAGTGTCCTCTGTATGTGATTATCTAAATCATTGAAGAAGATATTGAATAGACCTAGACCCAGATCTGATCCCTGCAGGACCCCACTCGATATGCCCTTCCAGCTTGACAGTGAACCACT
Organism: Trachemys scripta elegans; assembly: GCF_013100865.1. Taxonomy (NCBI): domain Eukaryota; kingdom Metazoa; phylum Chordata; order Testudines; family Emydidae; genus Trachemys; species Trachemys scripta. Next base: position 26,948,643 of record NC_048313.1, read on the forward strand.
GATAAGTACTCTCTGCGAATGGTTTTCCAACTAGTTATGCACCTACCTTTGAGTGGCTCCATACAGGTTGTATTTCCCTAGTTTTTTTATGAGGTCACGTGAGACAGTGTCAAAAGCCTCACTAACATCAAGATATACCACGTCTACTTCTTTCCACTTATCCACAAGGCTTGTTACCCTGCCAAAGAAAGCTATCAGGTTGATTTGACAGGTTTTGTTCTTGACAAATCCATGCTGACTGTTACTAATCACCTTATTATCTTCTAGAGGTTTGCAAATTGATATCGAACCTTCTAAAACTTCTGTAGCTTTGCTAGTGGCTGGTCCCAGACTTACACGCCCATTGTCTTCCTGCAGGAGAGCATTGAATCTACAGACCATATACTCTGATTTCTTCTGCTGGTTTTCATGCCGTTTCTTTCCAATACGCCCCTCCATGTCTCTCTGAATCTTCTTTCACTTCCTCTTTCCCCTCCCCCACGAGCACTACGTCATCTGCAAAAGGCATGTGCCGGGGGCCACTCTCTGGCTGCTTTCTGTCAATGCCTCCAGCACCGATGTGAACAAAAAGGGGCTTAGTCCCAAGCCTTGATCTATTCCAGCTGTTACTAGAAACTGTTCCCTTTCTCCACATGAACCTCGCGCTGTGGCAACAGCACCATCGTACATGTCCTGGACACGTCTGCTATAAAAGCTTTAGTCACTCAATGAGGGGTGTCAGGATCAGGTCCCTGCATAAGGCAAACACTAATGTCGGTCGCCCTTCAGCGCCTGCAGAACTCACCCTCTGCCCTGGGTCTCTCTGCAGGGAAAGCGGAGCGGCGAAAGCAGCAGTTTTTCCTCTTTCTTTAATTCGACCTTAAACATTTTGATGTCCGTGTTTGGAGACGAGGGTACGGAGTTATCACTGGAGGTGAGAGGCTTTGCCCCTTGAATGTGCCCTGCAGACTAGTGCCCCTGTGTGTGCCCCACAGCCCTGTGTGCTGCTGTGCCGGGTTAGGAGTCTCACTGGGGGAGAGGGAGACATGTAGATACTCATCAGACAAGATCTGTGCCCTCCACTGCTGTGGGGAGGGGGGGGTGCACCCTCTAGTGGTTTTTGTCTGTATCTGCGCACACATGCCCTGTAGTGGTGTTAGTGCACCTTTGTGTTTGTCCACCCACATTGGCCCTCTAGTGTTCAGAACTGTTGTTGTTCATCAGAGGTGCTATACTGCTAACAGTTAATGGGGATTCTCTTCAGCTCATCTGTCAGTGACCTGAGTTTTCCAGGCAGCAGGATCTGGGCTCTATCCCTGCCCTGCCAAACATTTCTGAGCAGCTGCCGGATGGAGCATAGAGACAGCCTAGGAAGCCGTGGGCTTGTGACAATGTTGTTCCCTGGCATCTGTTATGGAGGGATGGGGAAGCAGGAGGAGAGAAGATAGGACAAAGGGTTTCAGCCCCAGGTGGCTTCAGGTCCCATTGGAGCCCTGAGTCAGCCTCAGTGGACCCCCTTTGTAATGGGCTCCCCCTCTGAGAGCAGTGCAGCCCCCTGAACTGGGAGAGGCTGTGATGCCCAATGCCCGCTGGGAACACACAGGACGTGGCACCTGAACCCCCGGACTCCTCACTCCCAGGGCTTTTCCTTTCCTGTCCCCAGAATGCGAGTGACTCTTTCAACTCCGTCCTGAACAGCACCTCCCTCTGGGATGAGGGAGGCGAGGGGGAGGTTGTGACGGCTGTAACGTTCGTCCTGGAGACAATGGAACTGTCCACGCTGGCCATTGCACTCCAGTCTCCGGAGAAGACAACACAGAACATGATGACACCATCTATGGGTGAGGGGGGACATGTGGCTCTCAGGGCCACCTGCCATGAGATACGGGGTTATACACTGTGCCCCAAATCCACTGGATGTTAGAGCCTATATACCATTGTGGATGTGAGCCTGTGTTCAGTACAGACACAGACCAGCACTGCCCCTACACCAGGAAATATAACCCAGCCCCGCCAGTGCCCCCAGGAACAACAGCACTGTAATGTAATATTTGGCATTCCACCACTAGGAGCTGCGATACTGAGCCAGACACCTCCCCCTACCCCATGACTCCCCCTGCTGGGAACAAAGCATCCCCAGGGAGACACAGCCAGAACAGGGGAGGGGATATGGGGGGCTGATCAATGGAACTCGGGGTGGGGGAGCTCCAAACTTCCCCCTCCCAGAGTGAGGAAGAGCCCTGAAGCCCCCCGGCTCCTAGTGGAGTGGGAGGTGGGTGGATCTGGCCCAGAATGGACAGATTCCCAGGGAAGGGGTTTCACAGCAAGGGGCTCTGTCATTCCTCTCCCCCACCCCCTGCAGCTGTCCAGACACGACTCATCACAGGGAACTGCAGCCAGCACAGTGAAGTCTTCACGCTGAGAGCTCACGAGGAGACGATGGACGTGCACTGTGATACAGTCACCGGGGCAGCCACACAAGGTACCATCCCGGGGATGGAGACACCCAGGGCCCAAACCACTGCACAGAGCGGTTCACAGGCACTAAACCCCAGACTGGGTTCCTCCGTTCCTCCCTCCCTCCCCATGGATCCCCAGGCCGGGCCCTGGCCTCTGTCTCTAGCCCTGGAGGGCTCCTTGCTGGCTGAGCCAGTGGTTCTCAGGCTGTGGCCATGGAGCTGACACCTTCGTTCCTGCCTGTCCCACAGCTTGAGCCCCGAGCAGTGTGGAGTTGGGGGCAGAGGGGAGACGGCTCATGAGAGGGTCTCTGGTATGAAGTGGGCCCAGAGAATGGAAAGGGCAGGGACGCCCTAGTCTAGCCAGACCCCCAAATGGAGATGTGGGGACCAGGGTAACGTGTACCCTCAGCTGCCATATTCAGGGCCCCGAATCCTCCAGCACCAGGGGAAGCTCATCCCTGGCCAGCCCCTCTCCTGGTCCCACTGAGAAAAACTGAATCTTCATCTCTGCATCCTGCAGCTCGACGTTTCCAGCCGGACGCGTTCCTGGGGGTTCCGAGGGAGGAGGTAGCACAGTCCAGTGGCTAAATCTTAAGAGTTGTGGCCAGGATCCTGGGTTCCATTCCCAGATCTGCCACAGACTCACTGTGACCCCTGGGCCCCCGGCCGGCTCCTTCTTTGCCATAGCGTCCCCAGCTCCCTAACGAGGGATTATCTCCTCTCCCAGCAGGTTTGGGGGCTGCTGCTTTTATTTCCTACTCCACCCTGGACTCCATCATCAGTGCGAGACGTCTCAGCGAGGGAAATCTACCGGCTGGTGGGAAGCTGGAGAAGAGTCATCTCAACTCCAGGGTGGTGAGTGGAGCCCTCGGAGACGGGAGACCCATTCACCTCTCCAGACCCGCACACTTCACCCTGCAACATAAACAGGTGCGTGGAGGGAGATCCCCTCGCTTTGCTCCGTATCTGGGCTATCAGAGTCGCATATAGAAGGCACCATCTCCTGCCGGGCATTTGGACCGTGCTGCCTTTCTGGCTCCTGATGGTCCTGAGAAGAGGAGGCCTCCTTATTCCTGACGCATTGGGGCTGTTTTATTGGAGGAGGTTACCGGGGGTCGCGCCATGACACGTGGCCGTGCAAAGTGCTCTAGGGTAACAACTCCACTGAGCCGGAATATCTGGAAAGCCGCTTTCTATAGATAATTGGATTCAGGGAATCAGCATGAAACATAAGAACGGCCATACTGGGTCAGACCAAAGATCAATCAAGCCCAGTATTCTGTCCTCTGAGAGTGGCCAATGGCAGCTGCCCCAAGGGAATGAACAGACAGGTTATCATCAAGCGATCCATGCCCTGTCACCCAATCCCAGCTTCTGGCAAACAGAGACTAGGGACACTATTCCTGCCCATCCTGGCTAATAACCATTGATGGACCTATCTGGCTCCCTTTTGAACCCTGTTATAGTCTTGGCCTTCGCAACATCCTCTGGCAAGTAGTTCCAGAGGTTAACAGTGCTTTGCGTAAAAAAAAATACTTTCTTGTGTTTGTTTTAAACCTGCTACCTATTAATTTCATTTGGTGGCCCGTGTTCTTGTATTATGAGAAGGAGTAAATAACACTTCCTTGTTTACTTTTACTATACCACTCATGACTTTATAGACATTGTAAGGTGTTGGACTCACCCTTGCGGTGCCTCCTGCTGGTTATCCTGGGAATTAGCTCAATCCAGCCCAGAGTGCTGCCTGCAGGCCGGTGACCGCCTTACTGCTACTGGCCTCCGTGTCCCTCCCAGGACCCCAGTGCTCCTTTAACTGGGTCTCCCCCTCCCAGGGGAACCCCCAACCACTATCCCCACCTGGCCTCAGTATCAGGCTACTGCTATTCTTCATCTAGCCCTACACCCAGGGGCAGACTGCAGTATCAGCCTACTCATCACTGGCAGGGTTGGGTTTGGACCTGCTGCCTTGGCCTACCCGTGGGTTGCCCTGTGCAACCCCCCAGTACTTCTTAGCCTTCTGCTAGGCCGCAGCCTGGGGCTTTCCAGGCTGGAGCTCCCCAGCTCCTCTGCCTTTCCCCAGCCCTGCTCCACCCAGGTACTCTATCTCAGCTCCCTGCAGCCAGGCCCTTAGCTTCTGCCTGCCCTGGCCTTTATAGGGCCAGCTGGGTCTGTTTGGGGCGGGGCCACAACTGAGGCTGTTTCCCCAATCAACCCAACTTTCCCTGCCCCAGCCTTCTCCCAGGGCTATTTCAGGCCCTTCCAGGCAGGAGTGGGTGTCCACCCCGCTACACCCTCTATCATATCCCTGCTTAGTTGCCTCTTTTCCAAGCTGAAAAGTCCCAGTCTTATTAATCTCTCCTCATATGGAAGCTGTTCTATACCCTTAATCATTTTTGTTGCCCTTTTCTGAACCTATTCCAATTACAATATATCTTTTCTGAGATGGGGTGACCACATCTGCACGCACTCTTCAAGATGTGGGCGCACCATGGATTTATACAGAGGCAATATGATATTTTCTGTCTTTTTTATCTATCCCTTTCTTGATGATTCCCAACATTCTCTTCGCGGCTGCACATTGAGTGGATGATTTCAGAGAGCGATCTACAATGATTCCAAGATCTCTTTCTTGAGTGGTAACAGCTAATTTAGACCCCATCATTGTATATGTATAGTTAGGATTATGTTTTCCAATGTGCATTACTTTGCATTTATCAACATTAAATTTCATCTGCCATTTTGTTGCCCAGTCACCCAGTTTTGTGAGATCCTTTTGTAGCGCTTCACGGTCTGCCTGGGACTTAACTATCTTGAGTAGTTTTGTATCATCTGCAAATTTTGCCACCTCACTGTTTACCCCTTTTTCCAGATCATTTATGAATACGTTAAATAGGACTGGGCCCAGTACAGATCCCTGGGGGACACCACTATTTACCTCTCTCCATTCTGAAAACTGACCATTTATTCCTACTCTTTGTTTCCTATCTTTTAACCAGTTACCAATCCATGAGAGAACCTTCCCTCTTATCCCATGACTGCTTATTTTGCTTAAGAGCTTTTGGTGACGGACCTTATCAGAGGCTTTCTGAAAATCTAAATACACTAGATCCACTGGATCTCCTTTGTCTGCATGCTTGTTTTCCCCCTCAAAGAATTCTAGTAGATTTGTGAGGCATGATTTCCCTTTTTGAAAACCCATATTGATTATTTCCCAACAAATTATGTTCCTCTATGTGTATGACAATTTTGTTCTTTACAATGGTTTCAACCAATTTGCCCAGTACTGAAGTGATGCTTACTGGCCTGTAGTTGCCAGGGTCACCTCTGGAGCCCTTTTTAAAAATTGGCACCACATTAGCTATCCTCCAGTTATTTGGTACAGAAGCTGATTTAATTGATAGGTTACAGAGGACAGTTAGTAGTCCTGCAATTTTACAGTTGAGTTCCTTCAGAACTCTTGGGTGAATCACATCAGGTCCCCGGAGACTTATTACTGTTTAGTTTATCAATTTGTTCCAAAACCTCCTCTAATGACACAGATCTGTCACCCGAAAAGAATGGCTCAGGTTTGGGAATCTCCCTCACATCCTCATCAGTGAAGACTGATTCAAAGAGTTCATTTAGTTTCTCTGCAATGGCCTCATTGTCTTTGAGTGCTTCTTTAGCATCTCGATCGTCCAGTGGCCCCACTGGTTGTTTAGCAGGCTTTCTGCTTCTGATGTATTTTGCTCTTACTTTTGGAGCCTTTGGCTAGCTGTTTGTCAAATTCCTCTTTGGTCTTTCTCATTATATTTTTACTCTTCGTTTGCCAGAGTTTATGCCCTTTTCTATTTTCCTCATAAGGATTTATCTTCCACTACTTAAAGGATGCCTTTTTGCCTCTCACTCCTTCTTTTACTTTGTTGTTTAACCACGGTGGTTCTTTTTTGGTTCTCTTACTATGTTTTCTAAATTGGGGCATACATTTAAGTTGAGCCTCTATTATGGTGTCTTTAAAACGTTTCCATGCAGCTAGCAGGGATTTTACTTTTGGTGCTGTACCTTTTAATTCCTGTTTCACTAACCTCCTCATTTTTGTGTAATTCCCCTTTCTGAAATTAAATCCTTCGGTGTCGGGCTGCTGTGGAGTTTTCCCCACCACAGGGACGTTACATTTAATTATATTATGGTCACTATTACCAAGCGGTCCAGTTATATTCACCTCTTGGACCTGATCCTGTGCTCCACTTAGAACTAAATCAAGAATTGCCTCTCGTCTTGTGGGTTTCAGGAGCAGCTGCTCCAAGAAGCAGTCATTTAAGGTGTCAAGAAACTCTATCTCAGCATCCCTTCCAGAGGTGATATGTATCCAGTCAATATGGGGATACGGTAATGAACCACTTTGATACGGTAATGAAGTGGTTAGGGTGCATACGTGGATATGTGCACACAGCACTGCCCTCTGCTGGATGCAGTCAGAACTGCTCAGCCATGTGCCATGTTCCTTATAGTGCAAACAGCTAGCAAGGGTTTATTTCCTTTTTCATCCAAAATAGGGCCTGTGCTTTTGGAGCAGCAGGATCTGTGTTCTCTCTCCGCTGTCACCGGGATGGCCCCAGTGGGCACTGGGGGCTGCATGGGGAGAGCCGTGGAGCTGTAGGTGGCCTTGGGTTTGCTATAGACTTGTGATAACAGAAACAACGTTCCGTGGTCCCGTGAGGATGAGGATGATTCTGTTGTGTTTCCAGGCCAAAAAAGAGGACGAAGAATCCTTTTGTGTCTACTGGAAAGTAGTGGCCGGGAGCGGCAGCTGGTCTCCGGACGGCTGCACCGCCGTGGACACGAACAGCACTCACACCACCTGCAGCTGTGACCATCTCTCCAGCTTTGCCGTCCTAACGGCTTTCACCACAGAGACGGTATCTCACCGTGAGACTCGGATCACAGGGCTGGACCCTGAGCTCCGCACTCAGCCGTGGGCAAAGCTCTCCCTGGAGCGACTGGAGGCTTTGCTGGGGAAAAGGCTGAGTCGGAGCCGAGGGGGCTGGGCTGGGGTCACTGGTGATTGTCCCTTTGCTGTGTTACAGGAGAGTTACCCACTGACCATCATCACCTATGTGGGACTGACCCTCTCCCTGCTGTGCCTCTTCCTCACCATCCTCACCTTCCTCCTGTGCCGCTCCATCCGCAACATCAGCACCTCCCTTCTCCTGCAGCTCTGCCTCTGCCTCTTCCTGGCCGACCTGCTCTTCCTCACCGCGGAGACCCGCACCCGCAGTCAGGTACGGCCTGATTCTCCCCTGCTCTGTTCCTCCATTTTTCAGCAGGGCTGGGGTGTGTGGCTTTGAACCCCTTTGTGCTCCCTGGATTCTGGGCTCTGCAGGGCACAGCGGTGATTCCTTGGGGGATGTTTCCACCCTCTGTTAGGCCCCTTCACACTGGGCACAGTGGTCTGAGTGTCCCCAACCACTGGAGTTAAGCCAGTTCTGTCCCTATGTCACAGTCTCCTTGTTCCTCGATTCCTCTCCAGGTGACTTGCCCATGATCACCCAGGGACTCTGTGGCAGGGCTGGGAACAGAACCTGGATCCCCTGAGCCCTGTTCCCCTGCTCTAACCACTACTCTCTGCTCCCTTACTGCATCCACAAAGTGTGCACCCACAGGACCCTCCATAGACCAAGGAACCTGCCGTCTCTGGGTCACAGAGCGCTATAACTGGAGAGCTGTGTTAACAAGAATCCCGGTGTGACTCCCCGGCAGATGTCCCTGAAACTCAGCATTTCCCTTCCCCACCGCAGTGTCCCTGGGCTCTCTGTCTCCCCCAGGTGGCGTGTGCTGTCATTGCTGGGCTCCTACACTACCTCTTCCTGGCCTGCTTCTCCTGGATGTTCCTGGAGGGGCTGCACCTCTTCCTCACCGTCAGGAACCTGAAGGTCATGAATTACACCAGCGCCAGCCTGTTCAAGAAGAGATTCATGTACCCGTTCGGCTACGGATTCCCAGCCCTGGTGGTGGCTATTTCTGCAGCGGTGAATCCTGACGGCTACGGAACTTCCAAACAGTACGTGCAGCGCCCATCCCGAAGGGGAGCTGGGATGTGGCTTCCATGCGCTTGTCCGGCTCGCCCCAGGTCTGACTTGAACTGAGATTTCCCTGCTCACCTTGCCTGGGAGCTGAATGTTCCCCTGGGACCCTTCCCATCCCCAGGGACACTAAGCTGCCCCGAGTGCTGTAGTTAAGTTTTCCACTTGTCAGACATCTACACTCCTCACCCCACTGATGATGTGGAAGAACAAGCCAGAAAGATCCCAGCTTGACTCCCAGCTCCCAGGCTGGGTTTGTGCAGCTGGTGGTTAGGAAACAAATGCACCTTCTTCCTGTGTGCAGATCCCTGAGGATCCCCTCTCTGAAGTGAGGGACTCACTAAAACAGGGCGTGGCGTGTTCTAGACACCCCAGGCCAGATCCTTAGCTGGTGTAAATCAGGGCAGCTCCACTTCCTTCCGTGCAGCGAGGCCAATGTCCATCCGCTGCATGTCTGGCCCCCCAGCAATACTGCGCCCGTCCACCAGAAAGGGTCATTGAGGAGGTGGAAGAGGAAGTGGTGGTTGGAAGCAGGAGATGCTGAGGTACATGGGGACGGCTGTTAGCCTGCTACTCGCAAGAGAGTCGGCCATGTCACAGGCAGGCTGAGATCCATCTCGCTTTTGAGAGCCAGCTGCCCTGTGACACCCCCTCTCTGCCCCCGGGGCTGAAAAAGGGCAGTAATCCCATTAACGTCACCTTCTTCTTCCTCCCTCCCGGTAGCTGCTGGCTCAGCCCGGAGAGAGGCTTTCGTTGGAGCTTCCTGGGTCCAGTCTGTGCCATAATCCTGGTGGGTACCTCCCAGAACCACAGGGCCCCATTCTCCTCTCACCTCTGCCACCCCATTGATTTCAGTGAAGCAGGGAGAAGAACATGGCCCATAAAACACAAGGAAAGACCCAGTTAGGTCCCACCTGGCTCATCTGCTGTCGTCAGTCCCGGCATTAGTCCCTCTGCTGCACCCCCAGGCCTACAGCCTTTACTCGGGCACAGCTCCCATGGACGTCAGTAGGAGTTTTGCCAAGTGAAGACAGCAAGAGTTTGGTCTGGTGTAGTTAATGACCCAAGGAACGAGGACGGGAGAAGGCTACACTCTGCAGTGGCTTTTATAAGAGTGGAAACAAGTGTCCATACATATTCCTCCCTACCACCTGGGGAAGTTGTGGGGGGGGGGAATTTGTTACAGCCTGAAAGTGGCAGGAAGTATTCTAGAGGCAGGCTCTGGAATCTCTGAGTCAGATCCTGCTCTCAGTTACACAAAATAACTACTGACTCCATTGGAGGGGCTCCATATTTAACTCTGAGCAGCATCTGGCCTCTGTGATCCCATTGATCCATCTCAGCCCTAGCTGTGCTGTCAGCTCCACGCATGGGGAGGGACCGAGAGCTATCAGAGGATATTACAGGAGAGGGGATGATTCCCACCAGAAATGAGCAGTCACCGGTTGTGCAGTGTTCGGATAGGTCCCCTGGGATCGTTCTCTGCCTCAGCTGGAGTCACCGGCCCTGGATGGGATGTTTTACAGGAAATATTTCCCACTCTTCCCACAGATAAATATAACGTTCTTTGCCTTGACCCTGTGGATCCTGAGAAACAGACTCTCTTCCCTCAATGCAGGTGTGTCCACGCTCAAAGACCACAGGTGAGAAGGCAACAAAACAGTCCTGGAGGGTCAGATGCCTTGGTTTGGATGGTCCTTGACACTGGGAGGGAGTGAGGGATTGCAGGAGGGGAACAGCATATATAGGATCCATGGGAACGAATTCCCAGTGTGTTTGCATTGACAGTTACCCTGTCCCACACAGGAAAGCCAGGGACGGTAGCTCCACCCCCACTCTGCCCAGATCCTCCTGACCCAATTGCTCTTATAGGGTTATTGTAACGGGATCTCTCCATCTGCCTTTATCCAGGTTACTGACCTTTAAAGCCATTGCCCAGCTCTTCATTCTGGGCTGCACATGGAGCCTTGGTCTCCTCCAAGTCGGCCCAGCAGCCACGGTCATGGCGTATTTATTCACCATCGTCAACAGCCTGCAGGGAGCCTTCATCTTCCTGGTGCACTGTCTCCTCAATCGCCAGGTAAGGCCCGTGCTTGTCATCAACCCCCCCAGCACCTTCACCGGCCTCATGGTGGCCATGTCTGATCTGCTCAGAGCTAGTTACATAGTTAGAGAGCAGTGACTGTTTCCTTCACTCTCCAGGTGAGAGAGGAGTACAGGAGATGGATCAAGGGTTTCCAAACGTTGAGCACAAAATATCAGATGTCCGATTTATCCATGTCTGCTGTTCCCACCACCAGCACCAAGACGGTAAGAGGTCCTCTGCTCTGTTCCAATACCTGCCTGTGACACAGTCATCTCTAGTTGAGTCTCATCACTGCTGTAAAGGTGATTTGCCCCCGAATGACTCAGGATTGGTTATGATCCAGCTGGGAACTTCACTGCAAGTGTTAGTGAGAGTCGGTCACTATCGAGGAGTATCCTAGACGTCTTAGGCATCAGAACAGAATGCCCTGTCCTGGCACCTCCACGTTCCCTTCCCTTGGCTCTCCTGAGAGCTCCAGGCATCACTCACTGTGGACTAGGCAGGCATTGGCTCTTGCAGTGTAATGATCTGAATAGATCAGATTGTCCCTGGGATTGAATCCTTGTCAGTGCAGACGGATCATCCCCAATGATCAGTCAGCACCGTGAAGAATTTCCCTTGGCTCCATTATCCCTATGGGTCAGGATTCAGGGGCTTCGTTTGTCGCCTTCCAGAGACAATCGGTCAGTTTGCACATTACACTCTCAGTGGCCTTGGAACCTATTGTCATTTTTCTGCTTTTCTTGCCAGGAGTAACCCGTCTGCCAGGCGGAGTCGACAGCCACCAGGGCCGGGTTCAATACGTAGGGGTTCCAATACAAAACCGAACCGGCTGGAGCCCCCTGTGATGCTGTGCTCCATATGCTTTATGGAAATATGCTTATGAATATGACATAACTGGAATATACTTTATGCTAAATACCCCTTGTATGGTGTTTCTAGAAAGCTTGTAATCTACTAAGTGTGTTCATCATATTTCTTTGCCTATATTATTTCTATATCTGGAGTTAGGAGAATAAGATATAAACTTTTATCACTGATGTAAACATATTAAGTGGAGGCCATTAAAGGTGCTCCAGAAACAATTAGTTGTAAATCGCCTTCGTTACTTGAAAACCTCCCTGTGTACGTGTGGGCCAGCCCATGGGGAATGGAGACTGGGGGTCTTACAGTGACATGCGACCATGTCACCTGATAATGAAATCCATCTTAAACCTGGTACTTTTCCATTTAGAAGGAGGGATGGGACCCAGAGAGACAAAAGATTTCTTCCTTGTGCCAAAGCTATAAAAGGGGGTGGAGCAGGAAAAGGGGCTGCCAGTCATGAGAAAACTACTGCTTACCACCTGAGATGTCTGCTGGATCCAACAAAGACTGTACCTGGGGAAAGGTTTGGGCCCGGACTAGAAAGGAGTCTAGTCTGTGAAAGAAGCTTATTGGAACATCTTTGAGGTTGAGATATTACCTGTAATCAGTTTCTTAATGTATTTAGCTTAGACTTGCGTGTTTTGTTTTATTTTGCTTTGTGACCTACTTTGTTCTGGCTGTTATTACTTGAAACCACTTAAATCTTACTCTTTATACTTAATAAAATCACTTTTATTTATTAATAAACCCAGAGTAAGTGATTAATACCTGGGGGAGCAAACAGCTGTGCATATCTCTCTATAAGTGATATAGAGGGCGAACAATTTACGAATTTACCCTGTATAAGCTTTATACAGAGTAAAATGGATGTATTTGAGGTTTGGATCCCATTGGAAGCTGCGTGTCTGGGTGCTGGAGACAGGTAACCTGCTGATCTGTTTTTAGTTAAAGTCTGCAGCTTTGGGAGCATGGCCCAGACCCTGGATCTGTGTTGCAGCAGGCTAGTGTGTCTGGCTCAACAAGGCAGGGTTCTGGAGACCCATGCTGGCAATGAAAACTGGCTCAGAGGTAATTTCAGCAAATCAGGTGACAATCCCAAGGGGATCTCTGTGACTGAACCCGTCACACCCCCACCCAGCAATCTGGGAAAACTAGACCACCCCAGGTGCCTCTAAGGGTATGTCTACACTAAGGGATTACTCCGAATTTACAGAATTCGATTTTTGGCAACAGATTGTATAAATTCGAGTGCATGCGGCCACACTAAGCACATTAATTCGGCAGTGTGCTTCCATGTACCGAGGCTAGTGTCGACTTCCTGAGTGTTGCACTCAGGAAGTCGACACCTCCCATAGCTATCCCATAGTTCCCGCAGTCTTCCCACCCATTGGAATTCTGGGTTGAGATCCCAATGCCTGATGGGGCAAAAAACATTGTCACTGGTGGTTCTGGGTACAGCCTCCCCCCTCCCTCTGTGAAAGCAATGGCAGACAACTGATTCATGCCTTTTTTCCTGGGTGAACTGTGCAGACGCCATACTACAGCAAGCATGGAGCCCTCTCAGCTCAAGAGAGCAGCCATGAACATTGTAAACACCTTGCGCATTATCGTGCAGTTTATGCTGAACCTGAACCTGAAAAACCAGGCGAGGAGGAGGTGGTGACGGCAGCGCAGCGATGAAAGTGATGAGGACATGGACACAGAATTCTCTCAAACCACGGGCCCCGGCGCTTTGGAGATCATGCTGTTAATGGGGAAGGTTCTAGCCATGGAACGCCAATTCTGGGCCCAGGAAAAAAGCACAGACTGGTGGGACCGCATAGTGTTGCAGATGTGGGATGATTCCCAGTGGCTGCGAAACTTTCACATGCGTAAGGGCACTTTCATGGAACTTTGTGACTTGCTTTCCTCTGCCCTGAAGTGCCAGAATACCAAGATGAGAGCAGCCCTCACAGTTGAGAAGCGAATGGCGATAGCCCCGTGGAAGCTTGCAACGCCAGACGGCTACTGGTCAGTCGGGAATCAATTTGGAGTGGGCAAATCTACTGTGGGGGCTGCTGTGATGCAAGTAGCCAAAGCAATCACTGAGCTGCTGCTACCAAAGGTAGTGACTCTGGGAAATGTGCAGGTCATAGTGGATGTCTTTGCTGCAATGGGATTCCCTAACTGTGGTGGGGCGATAGATGGAATCCATATTCCTATCTTGGCACCGGAGCACCAGGGCAGCCAGGACATAAACCGCAAGAGGTACTTTTCAATGGTGCTGCAAGCACTGGTGGATCACAAGGGACATTTCACCAACATCAACGTGGGGTGGCCGGGAAGGGTTCATGACGCTCGTGTCTTCAGGAACACTAGTCTGTTTAAATGGCTGCAGCAAGGGATTTACTTCCCAGACCAGAAAATAACCATTGGGGATGTTGACATGCCTATAGTTATCCTTGGGTCTCAGCCTACCCCTTAATGCCATGGCTCATGAAGCCATACACAGGCAGCCTGGACAGTAGTCAGGAGCTGTTCAACTACAGGCTGAGCAAGTGCAGAATGGTGGTAGAATGTGCCTTTGGATGTTTAAAGGGTCACTGGCGCACTTTACTGACTCGCTCAGACCTCAGCCAAACCAATATTCCCATTGTTATCGCTGCTTGCTGTGTGCTCCACAATCTCTGTGAGAATAAGGGGGAGACATTTATGGCGGGGTAGGAGGCTGAGGCAAATCGCCTGTGTGATGAACTGGGACTGTTCTTAATGTGTTCTTTGAATGCTGAGTGGGGAGGTTGGCTGGGCTCAGTCTGCATTGGGGGATGGGAGACTGGCCTTGAGGGACGATATCTGAGCATGTAACATGAGAACCCAGGAGGGGGTTGGAGCGAGGTGAAAACTCTGCCCAGGAAATGGACAAAGGCTGGGGGGAGTGAGAGACGCTGGAGAGGGTGGGAGTTTGGGAGCTGGCTGGTGACATGGAGGGAGGCCCAGATGGGGCTCTGCCGCCCCCTGGGGCTGTGGTGTCCCTGGGGTCCCTAGATGGACCAAACTAAGGAAGGTCCTGTTGTCTTTACCTGCAAGACCTGTCTTGGGCTGTGTTCCTGTTGTCTAAATAAACCTTCTGCTTTACTGGCTGGCTGAGAGTCATGGTGAATCTCAGGAAGCCGGGGGTGCAGGGCCTTGTGTCCCCCCACACTCCGTGACAGCCTGGCTGCTGATTACACGCAGCCAGACACCAGGGTGATTAGAAGAGCACACCAGGAAGCACTGTGCATCAGAGAAGCTTTGAAAACCAGTTTCATGACTGGCCAGGCTATGGTGTGAAAGTTCTGTTTGTTTCTCCTTGATGAAAACCTGCCCCCTTTATTGACTCATTCCCTGTAAGCAACCCACCCTCCCCCTTCGATCACAGCTTGCTTTCAAAGGAAATAAAGTCACTATCATTTAAAAATCATGTATTCTTTATTAATTGATTATAAACATAGGGAGAGAACTGACAAGGTAGCCTGGGTGGGGTTTGGGAGGAGGGGAGGAGGGAAAGAAAAGGCAACTTTTTTAAAGTTCAAAATAGTGACAGCCTTTTGCTTGGGCTGTCCACTGGGGTGGAGTGGCAGGATGCATGGAGCCTCCCCTCCCCCACGTTCTTGGGCGTCTGGGTGAGGAGACTATGGAACTTGGGGAGGGGGAAGGGCGGTTATACAGGGGCTGCAGCGGCACTCTGTGATCCTGCTGCCATTCCTGAAGCTCCACCAGATGCCGGAGCTTGTCCGTTTGATCACGCAGCAGCCCCTGCATTGCATCCTGCCTCCTCTGATCTTTCTGCCGCCACCTCTCATCTCGAGTGTCCCTCCTCTCCCCATGTTCGTCCCTCCTGGCCTCACATGCATCCCTCCTGTCCTCACGTTCACTGGCAGCTTTCTTGTACTGTGATACCATGTCCTTCCACTTGTTCAAATGAGCTCTTTCATTGTGGGTCGATTCCATGATCTCAGAGAACATTGCATCTCATGTCCTTTTTTTTCACCGCCTTATTTGAGAAAGCCTTCGGGACGGAGGAGGGAAGCTTGAAAAATTTGCAGCTGAGGGAGGGAAAAATGGGAGAGAAGTATTTAAAAAGATACATTTTACAGAACAATGCTTATACTCTTTCACGGTGAACAACACTATTCACATTACATAGCACATGTGATTTTGGTAGAAGCTCACATTTTGCATCTTAATATTGAGTGCCTGCGGCTTTGGTGTTAGAGATCACAGACGCAGGTCCGGGCAACAGAATTCGGCTTGCATGCGGCCATGGTAAGCCATTGTCTTTCGGCTTCTGCAACCTTCATAAAAGCAGCACCCTCCTTTCCCACATACCAAGCAAAGCCCGTTGAGTGCTGCGGTTTTCTTGTTAACGTGCAGCAGCAGAAACCAAACTAACGCCCCCATCCAATTCTCTGGGATGATCGCTTTACCCCTCCCCCAACCACATGGCTGTTAGCCCTGAAGATCCCTGCTAGCCAAACGCGAACAGCTCAATGCCAATGCTCCCCCACCCTCCCCACCACTTGTCTAACTGCAAGGAAGGATTTCTTTTCAGCCACAGGCAAACAGCCCAGTAGGAATGGCCACCTCTGAATGTCCCCTTAATTAAATTCCCATATGTCAACTAGGCTACCATGAACGATATCACTCTCCTGAGGATAACACAGTGAGATAAAGAAGGGATGTTGCTTGAATGCCAGCAAACACTGGGACCATACGCTGCCAGGCTTTGTCATGCAATGATACCAGATTACTTGCTACTAGCATGGCGTGGTCAAGTGTCCTACCATGGAGGATGGAATAAGGATGCACTACCCAGAAACCTGCAAAGGCTTTTGGAGTACCTCCAGGAGAGCTTCATGGAGATGTCCCTGGAAGATATCCGCTCCATTCCCAGACACATTAACAGACTTTTCCAGTAGCTGTACTGGCCGCCAATGCATCCCAAGTCCTCAGGGCAAATTAATCATTAAAAAACGCTTGCTTTTAAACCATGTTTTATATTTACAAAGGTAACTCACCAGAGGTCCCTTCCATGGCCTCATTGTCTGGGATACCGCCTTGGGAGGGGTGGGAGGGTACTTCAGTCAGGCTGAGAAAAAGATCCTGGCTATTGGGGAGAACGGTGTGCTGTGTGCTCTTCGCAAGCTCGTCGTCCTCCTCCTCTTCCCCATCCACAAAATCCTCAGGCATGGATAAGAGTAACCCCTCATCGGAATCCACGGTCAGGGGTGGGGTAGTGGTGGCGGTCCCCCCTAGAATTGCATGCAGCTCAGCGTAGAAGTGGCATGTCCGCGGCTCTGCTCCAGACCACCCGTTTGCTTCTTTGGTTTTCCGGTACGCTTGTCTGAGCTCCTTAACTTTCACGCAGCACTGTAGTGAGTCCCTATTGTGACTTCTCCCCATCATGCCCTTGGAGATTTTTTCAAATGTTTTGGCATTTCGTCTTTTGGACCGAAGTTCTGCTAGCACGGAATCGTCTCCCCATATAGCGATCAGATCCAGTTCCTCCCGTACGGTGCATGCTGGAGCCCTTTTTCAATTCTCAGACTGCATGGTTATGGTTACCTGTGCTGAGGAGCTCTCCATGCTGGGCAAACAGGAAATGAAATTCAAAAGTTCGCGGGGCTTTTCCTGTCTAGCTGGCCAGTGCATCCGAGTTCAGATTGCTGTCCAGAGCAGTCACAATGGTGCACTGTGGGATAGCTCCTGGAGGCCAATACCGTCGAATTGCGTCCACACTAACCCTAATTCGAACTGGCAATGTCGATTTCAGCGCTATTCCATTCATCGGGGAGGAGTACAGAAACTGATTTTAAGAGCCCTTTATGTCGAAGTAAATGGCTTTGTTGTGTGGATGGGTGCAGGGTTAATTCAATTTAACGCTGCTAAATTCAACCTAAACTCGTAGTGTAGACCAGGCCTAAGAGGCAATACATTCTCTGCCACAACCACTGAGTCTGTGTATAACAAAGAGAACTTTTAATAAAAAGGGGAAAAGAACCTGGCAGTAATCTGGGAAGCCCCACAACCACAATTCGAAAGCTTGTGACCATGACTAAGGCTAAGATATTTTTAGCAAAAATCATGGACTGGTCGGGGCAATAAACAAAACATCATGGAAGCCTGTAACCTGTCCTGACTTCCACTAAAAATATCCTGACAAAGCGGAGAGGCGGGTTCAGCTCAGCACACACTGATGCTGGAGCTCCGGGGCCCCCCACCATTGCTGCGGTGAGTGGGAGCTTGGAGGTCCCCCGCACCCCACAGCAGCTGAGCAGTTCTGAGGGGTCCCACTGCCTGTGGCAGCAGGGAGCTCTGGTTCCCCACCACGTGCGGCAATTGGGAGGTCTAGGGTCCCCCACTGCCAACAGAGGATGGGCTGCTGGGTGATCCCCTCACCAACTGCAGTGGTTGAGAGCTCTGGGGGGGGCCCCTCTGGGCAACTGCAGAGGGCCCCCACTACCCGCCACGGGGGGAGCAGGAGACGCTTGGTGGTGGAGAAGGCATTCCCCATCCATGCTGCCACGCCCCAGGCCACTCCCTTCCATGGCATCATAGAATCATAGAATCATAGAATATCAGGGTTGGAAGGGACCTCAGGAGGTCATCTAGTTCAACCCCCTGCTCAAAGCAGGACCAATCCCCAACTAAATCATCCCAGCCAGGGCTTTGTCAAGCCTGACCTTAAAAACCTCTAAGGAAGGAGATTTCACCACCTCCCTAGGTAACCCATTCCAGTGCTTCACCACCCTCCTAGTGAAAAAGTTTTTCCTAATATCCAACCTAAACCTCCCCCACTGCAACTTGAGACCATTACTCCTTGTTCTGTCATCAGGTACCACTGAGAACAGTCTAGATCCATCCTCTTTGGAACCCCCTTTCAGGTAGTTGAAAGCAGCTATCAGATCCCCCCTCATTCTTCTCTTCTGCAGACTAAACAATCCCAGTTCCCTCAGCCTCTCCTCATAAGTCATGTGCTGCAGACCCCTAATCATTTTTGTTGCCCTCCATTGGACTCTTTCCAATTTTTCCATATCCTTCTTGTCGTGTGGGGTCCAAAACTGGACACAGTACTCCAGATGAGGCCTCACCATTGTCGAATAGAGGGGAATGATCACGTCCCTCGATCTGCTGGCAATGCCCCTACTTATACAGCCCAAAATGCTGTTAGCCTTCCTGGCAACAAGAGCACATTTTTGACTCATATCCAGCTTCTCGTCCACTGTAACCCCTAGGTCCTTTTCTGCAGAACTGCTTCCTAGCCATTCGGTCCCTAGTCTGTAACAGTGCATGGGATTCTTCTGTCCTAAGTGCAGGACTCTGCACTTGTCCTTGTTGAACCTCATCAGATTTCTTTTGGCCTAATCCTCTAATTTGTCTAGGTCCCTCTGTATCCTATTCCTACCCTCCAGTGTATCTACCACTCCTCCCAGTTTATTGTCATCTGCAAACTTGCGGAAAGTGCAGTCCATGCCATCCTCCAGATAATTAATGATATCTCTGGAGATATTTAAGAGTAGATTAGTTAAATGTCTATCAGGGATGGTCTAAACAGTATTTGGTCCTGCCATGAGGGCAGGGGACTGGACTCGATGACTTCTTGAGGTCCCTTCCAGTCCTAGAATCTATGAATCTATGAATATTGAACAAAACCAGCCCCTGAACCGACCCTGTGAGGATGGCAAGGAGGAGGCACAGCAGGGAGAGGGTCAGTCTCATGTAAGTAATAATGGTCAGGGGGTAACTCTCCTGTAACACAGCAAAGGGAGAATCACTAGAGACCCCAGTCCAGCCTCCTCGGTTCCATCTCAGCCTTTTCCCCAGCAAAGCTTCTAGTCGCTCCAAGAAGAGCTTTGTCCCAAGCTCAGTGCGGAGCTCAGGGTCTAGCCCTGTGATCAGTCTCTCAGTGAGATACCGTCACGGTGGTGGGAGCCGTTAGGACGGCGAAGCTGGAGAGATGGTCACAGCTGTGAGTGCTGTTCGTGTGCACGGTGGTGCAGCCGTCCGCAGACCAGCTGCTGCTCTCGGCCACTACTTTCCAGTAGATGCAGAGAGTCTCTTCCCCCTCTTTTTTGGCCTGGAAACACAACAGATTCATCCTCATTGGACCACAGAATATCATTTCTGTTATCACATATCTATAGCAAACCAAAGGCCACCTACATCACCCTTGTTGCTCTTGCCTCTAAACTTAACCCAAAGACTCACAGCAGGCCTTTCTCCAGTTTCATACTGGAGATCTGAGCAATCATACTGCTCTCTTCATACAATGCAACTCCTCCACCTTTCCTCCCATACCTGTCCTTCCTGAACAGTTTATACCCATTCATGACAGTGCTCCAGTCATGTGAATGGCCCCACCAAGTTTCTGTTATTCAAATTACATCATACTTCCTTGATTGTACTAGGACTTCCAATTCTTCCTACTTGTTTCCCAGGTTTCTTGCGTTCTTGTACATGCTGTGATGGGTTGGGTCACAGAAACCACCTGATGTGCTGAGACTACCTCTGAGCCTGTTTTCCCTGGCAGCATGGGACTTCAGTGCCCTGCCTGGTTGTGCCAGACGTGCTAGCCTGCTACAAACAGCCCCAGGTCTGAACCACGTCCCCCAAAAGCTGCAGGCTTTACTGAAACAGCTTAAGAAGTGCTCCTGTCTCCAATACTCAGATGCCCAGTTCCCAATGGGATCCAAACCCCAAATAAATCCGTTTTACTCTGCATAAAGATTATACAGGGTAAACTCATAAATTGCTCACCCTCTAGAACACCAATAGAGAGATATGCACAGCTGTTTGCCCCCCAGGTATTAATACTTACTCGGGGTTAATTAATAAGAAAAAGTGATTTTATTAAATACAAACAGTAGGATTAAAGTGGTTCCAAGTAATAACAGACGGAACAAAGTGAATTACCAAGCAAAATAAAATAAAACACACAAAGCTAAGCCTAATATACTAAGAAAGTGATTACAGATGAAATCTCACCCTCAGGCATGTTCCAGTAAGCTTCTTTTACAGATAAGGTTCCTTCTAGTCTGGGTCCAGCAATCACTCACACCCCTGTAGTTACTGTCGTTTGTTCCAGTTTCTTTCAGGTATCCTTGGGGGTGGAAAGGCTATCTCTTGAGCCAGCTGAAGACAAAATGGAGGGATCTCCCAAGGCTTTGTATAAATTCTCTCTTGTGGGTGGAAACCCCTCCCTCCACCTGTGTAGAATCGTAGGGGGCGGATCAGGGCATGGCCATGGTATCGTGAGCTGTGGCTATTCTCAATAACCTGGGCCCCTTGGGGGCAGATCAGGGCGTGACTGGAGCACCCAGCGTGGTGACTATTCCCTGCTCCCCAGAGCCCATAGCGGATCATACATGAGGCCCCTTTCCAGGCTCAAGGGGCACTAGCAGCCTGGATGCTGCATCCTGGGGACAGCGAGGCTTCCCCGCCCCCTGTCTCCCCAATGCCTCCCTGAAAACCTAATGGTTTAATCCCAATCCAAAAGTTTAGGGCAGTTAAGGGTCACGGCTGATCACAGCCCTGGTGAGTGGATCCGGTGCCTTTGCTGCAGCCGGCAGCAGCCTCTGGTGCAGCACCAGGCCTGGAATGAGCCCAGGGGTCTGGGGGACTGAGTAGGGTGTGGTGGCGGCAAGGGGAGAGCTCACCCAGGCAGGTGGTCTCACTTGCATTCGTGAAGTTGGCTTTCCCAGAGCTGGACACATATCCATTGATGCAGCTGTAGAAGGAATTCCCAGTCACATTGGTGCAGTTGGTTTGGGTCCCCAGTTTACTCCAGTGAGCCCCAGACAATCGTTAATATCTGCAATGCAAGAGGGGCCCCAGCACAGAGTCATTCCCCTTCACCACCCACCTGCACTGACCTGGGAGATGGAACCCAGGTGTCCGGAGCCCTGAGAAGTCAGTGAGAAAGGACCCAGAGGGGCTTTGCCTGGGCTGGAGACAATAACACTTGCTGGAAACACATCTGACTTGGCCCTGCCGTGACACTAAACAAACTCCCTAGTGAGGTCACAGTAGAACCCTTCCTGGGTCACTAATTATCCCTGACTGGGGTGAGATATTGAAAATGTATTATTATTTACAATTACTCACCACATGGTTCCTGTGAACAAATTTTAGCTGGTAGGTTGTTCTCAAACCAGTAACACCAGGCTATAACACTAGAAGACTATAGCAGGCTTCAAAAGATAACTAGATAAGTTCATGGTGGATAAGTCCATCAATGGCTATTAGCCTGGATTGGCAAGGATGCAAAACCATGCTCTGACGTGTCCCTAGCCTCTGTTTGCCAGAAGCTGGGAATGGAGCATCTGAACTGTAGAAGTAGAAGAAGGAGAGGCTACCTGCCCTGACTAAGATCCCGTCCAAGACCACAGGTACACACTCAGGGCAACCAGCCTCTTCCACCACCATGGGACACTTCTATTTCTAGCTAGATGAAAGCTAGCACAACTATGTCTTCTCGAACTGGAACATTCAACTTCCAGCCCCAGTGCAGACAGACCCGTGGGCCCCTCTGCACTCTCCCAGCCCCAGCCCAGTTCAGCCCATGGACTTTGTTCCACTCACTCAATGGATACACGTCACCTCGGGTTGCCATGGTGCCTCAGGGCAGGTCGAGTTCTGAGGATTCTGAGCTTTGCAGCCTCTTTATCTTCGAGAAATTAGACAGGAAGCCAAGTCGACTCGTGGCCTGTTGCATTATATCGTATCAACCCACAGTACTGCACACAGGAAAGCACTGTCTTCCCAGCATGCCCTGCCCTCTTCTCCTTTTCTGCCCTACCACTTCTCCCAGCCCCATAAGCATTTACTTTGCGGAGTACCTGTGGGGGAAACTGACCAAAGTGCAGAGGGTCTAGCATCATTTCACAGAATCACAGAAATGGGAGTTGCAAGGGACCTCGGGAGGTCAAACAATCCATCCCCATGCGCTGAAGCAGGACCAAGTGCATCTAGACCATCCCTGGCAGGTGTTTGACAACCTGTTCTTAAAACCCCCCAGTAACAGGGATTCCACAACCTCCCTAGGTCACCTGTTCCTGTGCTGAACCATCCTTAGAGTTACAAAGTTTTTCTTAATATCTAACTTAAATCTCCCTTGCTGCTAACTAAGCCAATTCCTTCTTCTCCTACCCTTGGTGGACATGAGAACCAATTGATCACAGTCCTCTTTCTTACAGCCCTTTGAATATTTGCAGATTATTATCATGTCCCCCCTGAGCCTTCTCTTCTCTGGACAAAACACGCCCAATTCTTTCAACCTTTTCTCACGGGACATGTTTTCTAAACCTCTGATCATTTCTGTTTTGTCTCCTCTGGACAATTTGTCCTCATCCTTCTTGAAGCGCAGCAGCCAAACCAGGACACGGTTCTCCCATGCTGAGCAGAGGAGAACAGTCACCTCCCATCTCTGACCCACCCCATTCCTGGTCAAGATGATCTAGGTGCAGCAGAAGCCGGAGATTCCCACCAGCATGGCCATGGGTGTGTGCCCCACTGGCCCTAGTGGGCTCAGAGCCTGGAGACCAAGGAGCCCTACACCAGCCTCTGGGTACTGAAACTGGGGGAGCTGGGGACACAGTCTGCTCCTGGAGTCTGTTTCCCCAGCTCATCACTCCATGTCAGCAGGGGCGGCAGGTTTGTATAATTTTTGGTGATGCCCAGAATGGGTCCAAGTCCCCACCCTCCAACCTGCCTTGTAAGCCAATATATAATTGTTAAAATAATGTAAGAATGGACTGGAAACAGGAAGCGTTTAACAGTTTCCCTATATTGCAGAATGTGGAGGGTGTCTAGGGATGAGGGCTCTGGCAAGGGCTGGAGATGGGTGGTTTGGGGTGTGAGGGGGCTCAGGGCTAGAGCAGAGGGTTGATGTGCAGGGGCGAGGACTGCATGGTGGGACTGGAGATGAGGGGTTCACAGTGCAGGAGGGAGCTCAGGGTGAGGCTAAGGGTTGGGGTTTGGGGGGTGAGGGCTCCGGCTGGGGCTACGTGCTCTTGCGTTGGGATGAGGAGTTTGGGGTTCAGGCAGGCTGCCCTGGGGCTGGGGCCAGAGAGGAAGACTCCACAGTCCCCACAGTCCTCTCCCCCCTGGCAGCACACTCCTCCGGCACCGTCACTGCACGTGCTCCCAGGGTCCGGGCCCCTCTCAGGTCCAGGAAGCCCCGTCGCCTCCCCTGTGGTGTGGGATGAGAGTAGGAGGGGGCTGCATCACATGTGGCCTCCTCCCCTGGTTCAGCCTCCTGCCTCTCACCATAGACTCACAGGAAATGGGGCTGCCCTTGCCCAGCGTGGGGCAGGAATGGTGGCTGCAGAGGGGAGCCGGGGGGGCTGGCTCATGAAGTCAGACACCCACCCAAGCCCCAGCAGCGGCTGAGGTGAAGTCCAGACTCCGTCTCCCAGCAGCCCCTCAGTGTCACCTGCCGGAGGGTGCCGGGGGAGGGGAGGGATGGCAATCACGTGCACGCCTCCTCCCTTCCTCAGGTGTAGCAGCTGCTTCAGCCTGCCGCCGGTGCCGCTCCTGTGTTGTAGGCAGCCGGGGCTGCAGGCAGCGGCGAGGGAGTGCAGCCCGGAGTGGAAGGGCAGCCACCCGCTTGATGCAGGGATGCTCTGGTGCCGGGGGAAGTGCACGGGGGCAGCAGGCAGGGACCGGGGGACACAAGAGGGAGATGCGGAGGGGCAGTAGGCGAGGCCGGGGGAGAGACCTGGCTCCGAACATCAGTGGAGCTGGGCCCCTGGGCCCTGAATATTCCTGGAACCTGGGCACCACGGGCCCATACAACTCCCCAGTCCTGCACATCAGAGGGGAACTCAGTCCGACCCCACTTACACAGCAATGAAGAACGTGGCGGAAAAGGGGATCCTTGCATGTCTGAAACCCCTCCCTGCTCCCGCCCAGCACCAGACACTGCAGCCTTCGCATGGGAGAAGAAGCTGCTGGTTCAGTACAAACAGCAGAGTGCGTCTTCTCCGAGTGTATGGGGTGGGGGAAGGGAGCAGACTCTCTCTTTCATAGGCCTGGGAAGCCCTGTTAGAACCATCCCCAGCAGCTGGAATATTCCACAGAAAAATCAGGCGTAACCCCATTGAATTCAGTAGAGTTACTCCTGCCTTCCACCCAGGTAAATGAGAGCAGTAGCTGGCCCACCTCAGCACCACACTGGTGTCCCGCAGCTCTGACTCATCTCCCAAAGCCCTGGGAAGTGGCCAGTCTCCAATCTTAAGGGTTAATTCTCAGGGGAAGGAATAACCGACGTCCTGGTCAGGAACCCAGAGGGGATCGTGC
This sequence comes from Trachemys scripta elegans, assembly GCF_013100865.1. NCBI lineage: Eukaryota > Metazoa > Chordata > Testudines > Emydidae > Trachemys > Trachemys scripta. The sequence continues at coordinate 26,973,413 of NC_048313.1, forward strand.
CTACGACATTACAAGGCCTCGTGGTTGAGGAGATACAAAGAGTCTTTCACCTCCAGAGCTGCAGCTGACCCCTTGTTGAGGAGAGAGGCCAGACCAGCTTGTGTTGGACCTGCACCCTAAGACTACCCACCTCTTCTGTAGCTCATTTCCACAGATAGTCACAATGTCCTTTAGAAAAGAGACCATTGTCAGTATCCCCATGTTACACAACGTTCCTGGGAAGCAAGTGGCAAGTTTTGGAATTGAAGGGCTGGAAAGCGCAGTCCCCGGGGATTGTAAACAGGGGACTGCAAACAGGGGTGTTTGAGACAGGGAGAAGGAGATCACCCTGGTGAACGAACAAGGTGTGAGTACTAATCTTGGGGTGAGTGTTTGTTTGGCTGTTGGTATTTTTCCTTTCTCTTTCAGGTTATTTAAGTTACAGGGTCAATTGGGATTGTGTGTCTGGGGACTGTTTGAACTTCCTTGGTCATCTTTGATCAGCCTTGTGATCATGCTCCCCCGTGTGATTAATGAGGGGTTAGGGCTGACCTAGGAGAGAAGGACCTAAAAACCAGAGGCTAAGGAACCAAGAGGAGCTAGCGAACAGGGGAGTTTGAGGGCGGGAGACATAATATAATCGCTATGGTTAGGAAGGGCCTCATCGCCAGTGCCAACGCTGCTCCTGTCTCCTCCACCTGTGCCTGTATCCAGACAGACAGCCTGACCATGGATGTTTCTACCCAGATCCTAGTGTGTATTTGCAGAGACTCTGGCCTGCATTTCGCACTCACAGAAAGCCAGGCTGAAGGGGCCATCCAGCGTGAAAGGTGTCTGCTGGTAGAATCTCGCAGGAAGCAGGAGGGAGAGCTACAGGAGGAGGTGGCTAAGGAGAGGAGCATCTTTGAAAAGTCATGGAAGACTGGAGAGATCCCAGAAGACTGGAAAAGGGGACATACAGTGCCAATTTATTAAGGGGATGTCTACACTACAAAATTAGGTCTATTTTATTTGAGTCGACATTGAGCCTCCGATTTAAGCAAGTCCATTATACATGTCCCCTCTAGGCACATTTTGCTGGTGGAGCGCATCCTCACTAGCAGGGATTGCATCGACTCACAGAGCGATGCACTGTGTGTAGCTATCCCACAGTGCATGCAGCCAAATGGAATGTTGGATTGGGCTCACAATGCCTTATGGGACGAAAACATTTGTGCGCGTGGTTATGGGAAAATGGCATCAGCCTCCCAGGATGCACTTACCTCCCTCCTTCCTTCCCTCCCTGAAATCAACAGCAAACAAACCAAGCCTTTTTGGGGCCCCTTTTCCTAAGCCAGGCTTGCCTGTGCAGATGCCATAGCACGGCAAGCATGGACCTGTTGTGAGCACTGAAAACACCTCACGCCTTACCCTGCAGTATTTGCAGAGCTGATGCAGGAACTGCCATGTAGATACCATAACCCAACGTGATGCCACACAAGCAGTCCTGCCGTAAGCCATGGACCGGATCAAATCGTAGATCATGGCGACAGTTGCGCATCAACTTGACACGGTGAAGCACCGCTTCTGGGCCTGGGAAACAAGCACTGATTGGTGGGATCGCATCGTTATGCAGTATGGGATGACGAGCCGGGGCTACAGAACTTTTGAATGTGTAAGACCTTTTTCATTGAACTGTGTGAAGAGCTTTCCCCAGCCCTGAAGCGCAGCAATACCAAAATGAGACCTGCTCTGACAGTTGAGAAGCGAGTGGCGGTAGCTCTGTGGAAGCTTGCAAGGCAAGACTGCTACCGGTCAGTGGGGAATCAATGTGGAGTGGGTAAATCTACTGTAGGGTCTGCTGTGATCCAAGTTGCCAGGGCAATCAATAGACTTCTGCTAAGAAGGGTAGTGACTCTGGGAAATGTGCTGGATATAGTGGATGGTTTTGCTGCGATGGGGTTCCCTAACTGTGGTGGGGCAATGGACAAAACGCATATCCCTGTCTTGGCACCAGACCACCTTGCCAAAGAGTACATAAACCGAATGGGATACTTCCCAATGGTGTTGCAAGTGCTGGTGGATCACAAGGGACATTTCACTGAGATCAATGTGGAACGGTTGGGAAAGCTACATGACACCCGCATCTTTAGGAACTCTGGTTTCTTCAGAAAGCTGCAAGCAGGAACTTTCTTCCCAGACTGCAAAATAACTGTTGTTGATGTTGAAATGCCAATCGTTGTCCTTGGAGACCCAGCCTACCCCTTGGTCCCATGGCTCATGAAGCCGTACACAGGCAGCCTGGACAGCAGTAAGGAGCAGTTCCACCATAGGCTGAGCAAGTACACAATGGTGGTGGAATGTGTCTTTGGACATTTAAAAGCCCGCTGGTGTAGTTTGCTTACTGGGTTAGACCCCAGTGAAAGCAATATTTCCATTGTTGTTGCTGCTTGCTCCATGCTCCATGATATCTGTGAAACAAAAGGAGAAAAGTTTTCGGCCGGGTAGGGGATGGAGGCAGATTGCCTGGCAGCCAATTTTGAGCAGCCAGACACCAGGGCAATTAGAAGAGCACATCGAGGCGCACTGCGTCTCTGTGAGGCTTTGAAAACTAGTTTCATCCATGACCCACAGGGATGTGAAGTTTATGTGTGTTGTTCCTTACCAAGCTGCCCCCTTCATTGCATGTCCTCCCCAATCAACTACATCCCCACTCACCACAGTGCGCTGACTGAATAAAGAGCCTTTTCTCCTCAATCCATTAATTTTTATTATGCTCACAAACACTGATGAGAGACAGCAAAGAAAAGTAAAGATAAACCGGGGCCAAGGGGCCGATAACACTGCGGGTGGGGGGGAAGAAACAAGGACAGGTTGCTTACAAGTCGTACTGCAATAACAATTAAAGTCGTGGGAATGGGCACCTTCTTTTCCTTTTACCCTCCCCTGAAGTTGAGTACAAGGGATACCTGAGCTTCTCCTCTCTGCCCCGCCCCCTGCATCCTAGGACATCTGAGGGAGGAGGATGTGGAACTTGGTGATGGGGGCAGCAGGTTCAATGTAGGGTGTAGCAGGACTCTAGCATCCAGCTGCCTTTCTTGAACCTCATCCAGACACCTCAACATGTCTGTTTGCTCCCTCATAATTTGCAACACCTTGTTCGGCTTATCACACTCGTGTTCCCTGCATGCTCTCCTGTCCTTGAGGTCACTGTGCAGACTCTCCAACAGTACAATCCTCCATGCACTGAGCTCAGTCTTGTCACTCTCGGAGGCACGTATTAACTTATTGAACATGTCCTCCAGAGTCTTCTTTTTCTGCCTTCTAATCTGGGAAAGTCACTGTCCTGGTGTGGAGGATGCACCCATGGACAAGGTTTCAGCTGCAAAGAATGCAAAGCACAAGGGTAGCATTGACAGTGCAGACACTGTTTGAGGTGCAAGGTTAAATCTTTTCATATAAGAAACAGCCCTCAGTGCACTTCCCCACAAGCCATAACGTAAGCAGAACCACTGGCTACTGCAAGAGTCACTTTGCCACCACAGCTATTGTGAGTAAGCCCACGAGGCAGGGGCGGGAGGTCTTGTGCTGCAGCTTTTCAGACATCTGAGATCAATGGTTCCAATCTTAGCACAGTCCACTTTCCCATAGCAACCTGGATGGTGCCTGTCCTCAAGCCCCGCACAAACAATTTGCTTGTTAAAGAAGCAGCACTGGGTTGGGGTGGAAAGGAACAGGAAGCGTGTCCCCGCCTTTTTTTGGAAATGCTGGCTGTAGCATGCAGTGATCCTGTCCAACCACAAAGGGCATGGCCCAGATTTCACCAAACAGGGGCAGATTATTTGCTGAATTGTTTGCGGCCTAAGGGCTAGCACTTATAACTTCCCCCATTTCCCCTAGGTAACCATATGCAATATCATTCTCCTGAGGGTAACAGAAGTGGAAAGACAGCAGATGCTGCAAGCATCTGGTTACTTACCTGATCCTTATGCTGCAATGCTGTGTGCTGCAATGATGTCAGAAGAGTTAATACTGGAGTGGCGTGGGAAAGTGTCCTACCATGGTGGACGAAATAAGGCATCCCTTCCCAGAAACCTTCTGCAAAAGATTGCAGAGTACCTCCATGAGAGCTTTCTAAAAATATCCATGGAGGATTCCTGGGCCATCCCCAGGCACATAAAAAGTCATTTTCAGAGATCACCCTCTTTGTAGCAGGACTGGCCGCCACTAACTACTATCCCAAATTTTTAATTCAGATTGAACATTAAAAATAATAGCATTTAACCCCTACAGTTTGATTGAAAATATGTACTCAGGAGAGTGTACTCACCAGAGATCAGTTGTCTTAACTTCTGTACTAATATAGCAAATAATTAAACAATCAATTTGCAAACATCTAGAAGATAATAAGGTGATAAGTAACAGTCAGAATGGATTTGTCAAGAATAAAACGTGACAAAACCAACCTGATAGCTTTCTTTGACAGGGTAACAAGCCTTGTGGATGGGGGGAAGTGGTATATGTGGTATATCTTGACATTAGTACGGCTTTTGATACTGTCACACGTGATCTTCTCATAAACACACTAGGGAAATGCAACCCAGATGTAGCTACTCTAAGGTGGGTGCAAAACTGCTTGGAAAACCATTTCCAGAGAGTAGTTATCAGTGGTTCACAGTCTGGCTGAAAGGGCATAATGAGTGGAGTCCTTCAGAGATCAGTTCTGAGTCCAGTTCTGTTAAAAATCTCCATCAATCATTTAGATAATAGCATACAGAGTACACTCATAAAGTTTGTGGATGATACCAAGGTGGGAGGGCTTGCAGGTGCTTTGGAGGATAGGATTAAAATTCAAAATGATCTGGACAAACTGGAAAAATGGTCTGAAGTAAACAGGGTGAAGTACAATAAGAACAAGTGCAAAGTATTCCACTTAGGAAGGAACAATTGGTTGTACAAATACAACTGGGAAATGACTGGCTAGGAAGGAGTACTGCAGAAAGGGATCTCGGGGTCATAGTGGACCACAAGTTAAATGTGAGTCAATAGTGTAACCCCGTTGCAAAAAAAAGCAAACATCATTCTGGGATATATTAGCAGGAGTATTGTAAGCAAGACACAAGAAATAATTTTTCTGCTCTACTCCGCGCTGATTAGGCCTCAACTGGAGTATTGTGTCCAGTTCTGGGCGCCACATTTCAGGAAAGATGTGGACACATTGGAAAAAGTCCAGAAAAGAGAAACAAAAATGATTAAAGGTCTAAAAATGACCTATGAGGGAAGATTGAAAAAATTGGGTTTGTTTAGTCCGGAAAAGAGAAGGCTGGGAGAGGACATGATAACAGTTTTCAAGTACATAAAAGGTTGTTACTAGGAGGAGGGAGAAAAATTGTTCTTATCCTCTGAAGATAGGACAAGAAGCTATGGGCTTAAATTGCAGCAAGGGAGGTTTAGATTGGACATTAGGAAAAAAATTGTAATTGTCAGGGTGTTTAGCCACTGGAATAAATTGCCTAGGGAGGTTGTGGAATCTCCATCATTGGGGATTTTTAAGAACAGTTTAGACAAACACCTGTCAAGAATGGTCTAGATAAAAAATAGTCTTGCCATGAGACCATGGGACTGGACTAGATGACCAATTAAGGTCCGTTCCAGTCCTATGATTCTATGATTGTGGGATAATGTTGGTGGATTCTCCACACCCGAGTCTGGTGACGTGGGCTGAGCTGCATCCACACGTCAAAATGTCTGGACTCTGTTTTACATCACAGTGGCACTTGGGCTTTGACCCACCCCCAGCAGGCTCTGCAGGCCTGAGTCAAACTAACTTCTTTGTGAACAGAAGCGGGGATGGGTCATGAACCTGAGTCAGGGCCCTGGCTTAGTATGCTGTGTAGACATAGTATAGGGTCTACCCTCAGACAGGGCTGGATTTCCAATTAGGAACAGTAACCATGTACCTAGGGGTGCCAGCATTCTAGGGGCACCTTGTCTCTCTAAACCTGTGTGCAATATGTAGGTCAGGTGTAAGTGGGGGGGGCGCTGAAGATGCTGTGCCTCAGGGTGCGTAAGGTGTAAATCCGGACCTGTCCTCCAGGGCTTGAGATGCTGTTTGCTAATCACCTTTGTGTTGTCTGGCGAAGTGTCAGTCTTGAGGCATTTATGACACTGGGCCATTTTAAAGTTACAAACTGACGCGGAAACACCCCTCAGGTGCCTGAGTCACTTCGATTCTAAGTAAAAAGCTTGTAAGTTTTTTCACTGCAGCTTCCATTGCTATTGCTCAGTCTGTTGCTTTGGGCCAGGTAACGTCCCCTTCTGCCAGCAATCGGCTTTGAATTCCCCCATTGGTTTGTGGTGTTACTAATCTGCCCTGCAGCACATAGGACATTTCCAACTGAGTGCTAGTCAGCTAATAGTTTTAGCTCTTCCACATACACAGCTACGGTTTCACCTCCTCACTCTGCCATGACACTTGAAATGTTCTACGGTAACACTTGGCTGTGGTGTCTGTGCTTGCTCTGTTCAGATCTCTTGCAGGTCTTCTGAAGTTTTACCTCCTGCTTTCTGGGAATGCAACAAACTCCTTAAGAGGGAGGAGGTTTTACTTAAGCAGCCTGTGAGACACATCAGGGTTTCAGCTGCAAAGTATGCAAAGCACAAGGGTAGCATTGACAGTGCAGACATTGTTTGAGGTGCAAGGTTAAACCTATTTGTCTTTTATTTATAATCTCATTTGCAAGGAAATTAGTGGCTCCGGCTTTCCATAGATTAATGCCGATCCTCACTTTGTACAGGAAACTCTTCAATTTTCCCAACACTCATCAGTTTTACATTTTACCTCATCATCATCCTGGGTTCCAACTCCTGGCTCCTGCCCCTGGCTCTGACCCTTGGCGCTGGCATTTGGCCCCTGGCTCTCAGCCGTGACGCCAATTCTTGGCTGCCAGGTCCTGCTCTGACCACTAGACATGACCACCCACTTCCCACTCTCTGACACCATCAAGTATGGCTTGTCATTAGCTGCCTCTGTCATCTTCTTCCTGTGTTAACCCTGTTACTACCTGGAGCAGGACTGATGTTCTGTCTGCGTCTCCAAGACTACAGCTGCAGACAAGAGCTATAATCACAGCTGAGACTTGGACAGCACCATCTCACGCATAGGGAGCCGCACTGTGATCTGGATGAAGATCTGTTCTTCTGTTTGGTTTTTGTTAAGAAGAGCTACTGCTCAGAAAGTGACTTCGGCATTACAGCTGCACCACCTTAGACGACTACTTACAGCAAGACTCATTAACAACCCCAGTGACACTGACATCTCTGATCATTATGTTAGCAACCAACCACTCAGTATGGGCACCTCTTAAATTTTACTGAATGCAGGATTAAAAAGGTTAGTTTGTGAACAGATACTTCACACGAGTTAATTTTAACAAGAGGGAAGGAACACTGGCCAGAATAGGGAAATAACAGATGAAGAATATTTAGCTAAGTTAGATCTATGCAACTTTGCAGGGCCTGATGAAATTCACCTTAGAATATTTAAGAAACTAGCTGAAGCAATTTCCGAACCATTAGCGATTATCTTCCAGAACTCATGGAGGATGGGTGAGTTCATAACAAGAGCAAACTTCAAAAAAAGGTAAAAAGGAGCTCTTAGGGAAGTATAGACCAGAGAACCCAACTTCAATACCCAGAAAGATACTGGAACAAATGATTAAACTACCAAGTTATTAAACCCTAGAGGATAATAGGAGATAAGTAATAAGCAACATGGATTTGTCAAGAACAAGTCATGCCAAACATGGATGAATGGACTGTAAGGTGGATAGAAAGCTGGCTAGATCGTCGGGCTCAACGGGTAGTGATCAATGGCTCCATGTCTAGTTGGCAGCCGGTTTCAAGTGGAGTGCCCCAAGGGTCGGTCCTGGGGCCGGTTTTGTTTAATATCTTTATTAATGATCTGGAGGATGGTGTGGACTGCACTCTCAGCAAGTTTGCAGATGACACTAAACTAGGAGGCGTGGTAGATTCACTAGAGGGTAGGGATCGGATACAGAGGGACCTAGACAAATTAGAGGATTGGGCAGAAAAAAACCTGATGAGGTTCAACAAGGACAAGTGCAGAGTCCTGCACTTAGGACGGAAGAATCCCATGCACTGCTACAGACTAGGGACCGAATGGCTAGGTAGCAGTTCTGCTGAAAAGGACCTAGGGGTCACAGTGGACGAGAAGCTGGATATGAGTCAACAGTGTGCTCTTGTTGCCAAGAAGGCTAACGGCATTTTGGGCTGTATAAGTAGGGGCATTGCCAGCAGATCGAGGAACGTGATCGTTCCCCTTTATTCGACATTGGTGAGGCCTCATCTGGAATACTGTGTCCAGTTTTGGGCCCCACACTACAAGAAGGATGTGGAAAAATTGGAAAGAGTCCAGCGGAGGGCAACAAAAATGATTAGGGGTCTGGAGCACATGACTTATGAGGAGAGGCTGAGAGAACTGGGATTGTTTAGTCTCCAGAAGAGAAGAATGAGGGGGGATTTGATAGCAGCCTTCAACTACCTGAAGGGGGGTTCCAAAGAGGATGGAGCTCGGCTGTTCTCAGTGGTGGCAGATGACAGAACAAGGAGCAATGGTCTCAAGTTGCAGTGGGGGAGGTCCAGGTTGGATATCAGGAAAAACTATTTCACTAGGAGGGTGGTGAAACACTGGAATGCGTTACCTAGGGAGGTGGTGGAGTCTCCTTCCTTGGAGGTTTTTAAGGCCCGGCTTGACAAAGCCCTGGCTGGGATGATTTAGCTGGGAATTGGTCCTGCTTTGAGCAGGGGGTTGGACTAGATGACCTCTTGAGGTCCCTTCCAACTCTGATATTCTATGATTCTATGATTCTATGACCTGCGAGGAAAGGTTGAAAGAACTGAGCATGTTTTGTCCAGAGAAGAGACAGCTGAGGGGGGAACATGATAATTTGCAAATAATTAAAAGTTTGTTATAAAGAGGACTGTGATCAATTGGTGCCCATGTCCACCAAGGGTAGGACAAGAAGGAATTGGCTTAGTTAGCAGCAAGGGAGATTTAAGGTAGATATTAAGAAAAACTTTCTAACTCTAAGGATGGTTCAACACAGGAACAGGTGACCTAGGGAGTCTGTGGAATCCTTGTTAATGGGGGGTTTTAAGAACAGGTTGGACAAACACCTGCCAGCGATGGTCTAGGTACACTTGGTCCTGCCTCAGCGCATGGGGATGGATTGTTTGATCTCCCGAGGTCCCTTGCAACTCCACATTTCTGTGATTCTGTGAAGTAGTGCTAGGCCCTCTGCACTGTGGTTAGTTTCCTCCATAGGTACTCAGCAAAGTAAATGCTTATGGGGCTGGGAGAAGTGGTAGGGCAGAAGGAAGGAGAGCAGGGCACGCTGAGAAGACTGTGCTTTTCTGTGTGCAATACTGTTGGTTGATACGATATGCTCAAACAGGACATGAGTCAACTGGGCTTCCTGTCTAATTTCTCCGAGATAAGGAGGTTGCAAAGCTCAGAATCCTCAGAACTCGACCTGCCCTGACAGCGTCTGAGCCACCATGGGAACCCGAGGTGACGTGTATCCATTGGGTGAGTGGAACAAAGTCCATGGGCTGAACTCAGGTGGGGCTAGGAGGGTCCAGAGGGGCCCCCGGGTTTGTCTGCACTGAGGCTGGAAAGGGAACGTTCCAGCTCGAGAAGACAGTTGCGCTAGCTCTCATCTAGCTAGAAACAGAAGTACCGCCGTGGTGGTGGGAGAGGCTGGCCGCCCTTAGGGCGTATGTGTGTTCTTGGATGAGATCTCAGTTGGGGCAGGGATCCTCTCCTGTTACTTGCCCAAACGAAGCCACACTTCTACTTTTAGTATGCCAGCTGAATCAGAGCAAGCCTGGATAGGTCTCCTCGAGCTAGAATTTACCACTAGGCCTATGCTACATTGGTGTAATATGCAATTTCCTCTGCTCCCTCCAATGCTCACGTTGCACCAGCTGAGACTCCAGCCAGACTCACTGAAACACCCTTAGATTTACTGGGCCAGATTCTTGGGGCTGGCTGAGATGGGCTCATCTGAAATGGGCTCACTGTGAGATCAGAGTACGGAGAGGTCAAAGATGGTGTCAGGGCTGAATCCCCACTCCGGCACCTCGAGTTCAGGAAGTGGGGACCCGCAAGGATTTTAAAAATTAATACCTGCCACCAGGGCCATCCCTAGACATTTTGGTGCCCTATGCAGCTCCTCCCCCCAAACACACAGGGAGAGCTGGCTCCAGGCCTCTGCAGGGGTGGGGTGGTCCCAGGCCTCCGCAGGGGGCCTCCTGGCTTGGGGGGAGGAAGGAAACCACCCCCAGCACGGGCCAGTGAAGCGGAGTGGGTTGGGGCCAGGTCGCTGCACTTCCTGCCACCTGGTGATTGCAGGGTGGGCCCAACCCCGCACTCACGGGTGGCGGAAAGTGGAGTGACCCGGCTCCAGCCCACTCCGCTCTGCTCCCACTGCCACCACCCGAATGCAAAATACCACTTTGAACCCAGGAAGGAGAACTTGGGAATTCCTCCTTGTGGAGTACCCTCAAGCCCTTTCACCCCCCACCCACCCGGGGAAGAGCTGAGAAAGAAAACAAAGGAAATTAGCTGCGGCTATAAGAACATAAGAACGGCCGTACTGGGTAAGACCAAAGGTCCATCTAGCCCTGTATCCTGTCTACTGACAGTGAACAATGCCAGATGCCCCAGAGGGAGTGAACCTAACTGATAATGATCAAGTGATCTCTCTCCTGCCATCCATCTCCACCCACTGACAAACAGAGGCTAGGGACACCATTCCTTACCTATCCTGGCCAATAGCCATTAATGGAATTAACCTCCATGAATTTATCCAGTTCTCTTTTAAATGCTGTTATAGTCCTAGCCTTCACAACCTCCTCAGGCAAGGAGTTCCAAAAGTTGACTTTGAAATGTATGAAGAAGAACTTCCTTTTACTTGTTTTAAACCTTCTGCCCATTAATTTCATTTGGTGGCCCCTAGTTCTTGTATTATGGGAATAAGTAAATAACTTTTCCTTATCTACTTTCTCCACATCACTCATGATTTTATATACCTCTATCATACCCCCCCCCTTAGTCTCCTCTTTTCCAAGCTGAAAAGTCCTAGCGTCTTTAATCTCTCCTCCTATGGGACCTATTCCAAACCCCTAATCATTTTAGTTGCCCTTCTCTGAACCTTTTCTAGTGCCAGTATATCTTTTTTGAGATGAGGAGACCACATCTGTACACCGTATTCAAGATGTGGGCGTACCATGGATTTATATAAGGGCAATAATAGATTCTCCGTCTTATTCTCTATCCCCTTTTTAATAATTCCTAACATCCTGTTTGCTTTTTTGACTGCGTGGACGTCTTCAGAGAACTATCCACAATGACTTGAAGATCTTTCTCCTGATTCGTTGTAGCTAAATTAGCCCCATCATATTGTATGTACAGTTGGGGTTATTTTTTCCAATGTGCATTACTTTACATTTATCCACATTAAATTTCATTTGCCATTTCGTTGCCCACTTAGTTTTGTGAGATCTTTTTGAAGTTCTTCACAGTCTGCTTTGGTCCTAACTATCTTGAGCAGCTTGGCATTGTCTGCAAACTTTGCCACCTCACTGTTTACCCCTTTCTCCAGATCATTTATGAATAAGTTGAATAGGATTAGTCCTAGGACTGACCCTTGGGGAATACCACTAGTTACCTCTCTCCATTCTGAGAATTTACCATTTCTTTCTACCCTTTGTTCCCTGCCTTTTAACCAGTTCTCAATCCAGGAAAGGACCTTCCCTTTTATCCCATGACAATTTAATTTACATAAGAGCCTTTGGTGAGGGACCTACTCAAAGGCTTTCTGGAAATCTAAGTACACTATGTCCACTGGATCCCCCTTGTCTACATGTTTGTTGACCCCTTCAGAGAACAATAATAGATTAGTAAGAGATGATTTTCCTTTACAGAAACCATGTTGACTTTTGCCCAACAATTTATGTTCTTCTATGTGTCTGACAATTTTATTCTTTACTATTGTTTCAACTAATTTGCCCGGTACTGACGTTAGACTTACCAGTCTGTAATTGCCAGGATCACATCTAGAGCCCTTTTTAAATATTGGTGTTACATTGACTATCTTCCAGACATTGGGTACAGAAGCCAATTTAAAGGACAGGTTGCAAACCATAGTTATTAGCTTCACAACTTCACATTTGAGTTCTTTCAGAACTCTTGGGTGAATGCCATCTGGTCCCGGTGACTTGTTACTGTTAAGTTTATCAATTAATTCCCAAACCTCCTCTAGTGACACTTCAATCGGTGACAGTTCCTCAGATTTGTCACCTACAAAAGCCGGCTCAGGTTTGGGAATCTCCCTAACATCCTCAGCCGTGAAGACTGAAGCAAATAATCCATTTAGTTTCTCTGCAATGTCTTTATCGTCTTTAAGCGCTCCTTTTGTATCTCGATCATCAAGGGGCCCCACTGGTTGTTTAGCAGGCTTCCTGCTTCTGAGGTACTTAAAAAACATTTTGTTATTACCTTTTAAGTTTTTGGCTAGCTGTTCCTCAAACTCTCTTTGGCTTTTCTTATTACATTTTTACACATATTTGGGGCAGTGTTTATGCTCCTTTCCCTTTACCTCACTAGGATTTGACTTCCACTTTTTAAAGGAAGTCTTTTTATCTCTCACTGCTTCTTTTACATGGTTGTTAAGCCACGGTGTCTCTTTTTTAGTTCTTTTCCTGTGTTTCTTATTTTGGGGTATACATTTAAGTTGAGCCTCTATTATGGTGTTTTTAAAAAGTGTCCATGCAGCTTGCAGGGATTTCACTCTAGTCACTTTACCTTTTCATTTCTGTTTAACTAACCCCCTCATTTTTGCATAGTTCCCCTTTCTGAAATTAAATGCCACAGTGTTGGGCTGTTGAGATGTTCTTCCCACCACAGGGATGTTGAATGCTATTGTATTATGGTCACTATTTCCAAGCGGTCCTGTTATAGTTACCTCTTGGAGCAGCTCCTGCGCTCCACTCAGGACTAAATCAAGAGTTGCCTCTCCCTTTGTGGGTTCCGGTACCAGCTGCTCCAAGAAGCAGTCATTAAAATATTGAGAAATTTTGTCTCTGCGTTTCGTCCTGAGCTGACATGTACCGAGTCAATATGGGGATAATTGAAATCCCCCACTATTATTGAGTTCTTAATTTTGCTAGCCTCTATAATTTCCCTTCGCATTTCATCATCACTATCACTGTCCTGGTCAGGTGGTCGATAATAGATCCCTAATGTTATATTCTTATTCTATAAGCTAATCAAACAACAATCACAAACTTCTTAAAACACCAAAAATCCAATCCTGTTCTTAAAAAAGGTCAATTTTATTAAAAACAAACAGGAAAAAAATACATCTGGGACTTATGCTTTTTGGCTAGATTTTAGAAGAAACAATTACAAAAATGAAGCACCCAAAATAGCTTTCTTGGGGGTTCAGCTTAAAGGATACAAGCAAACAAAAGCATCTGGGGTTAGTCCAGACGAGATCTACAAGCCCAAATAAACAGAAATAAACCTGATCGCGTCTAGCTAAACATTCCTAATTTACTTACATATTTGGGGGGTTTCAAATAAGTAATTCTAGGTATGCGCTGATGAATTTTCATACCTAGTTCAAGCCTTACACAGCATTGCTGCTCTGTGTCTCCTTCTCTGGAGAACACCAGACAAAGGGAAAGTTTCTTTCCCAATTTTAAAAAGTTCTAGCCTTCCCATTGGCTCTTTTGGTCAGGTGCCCACTTTTTTTTTAACCTGGGGGACTTTTTTAAACTTTACAGGTAAAGCAAGTAGGGAACAGTTACCAAGAGGGATTTTACCGTTAACTGGCTGGCTGGGTGTCCATAAAAGAGAGCTCCCCCCCACCCACCACCTTCATTTATCACAGATGGCTTTCCTCCACTTTCACAGCTACTGAATCCCAGGGGATAACTGCAGATCCATCTGGTCCCTGGTAGCAAAGCAGCCCAAAGCCTTCCCTGATTCATCCTCAACTGTCCGTAGCCCCAAGGGACCATTCCAGCAGCTGGCAATAGCCAGAGTGGAGGAGTACATTGGCCATAACACTCACCTCTGGGAATGCCCACTGTGCCTGGGGGCTGTAACATAGAGCCAGTGCACCAGGGGAATGTCCAGGTAGCTGGTTGAGCCAGATTTCTGTAGGGGCACAGAGCTGGGGTTCCAAAATGTTATGTTAGTAATAACAGTTATTAATGAAAGAATTGACTTCATTAGATTTACACCAGAATCACAATGGGGTAAATAAGCAAAATTTGGTTCCTAGACAGGGGCCAGGAGACATCTCTCTCTCTTTCTCTTTCTCTGTTGCTTATTTCTGTGTATAACATTTTTTAAATGCGTATTTACTTTTTATTTCTCTCAAGTATTTCTCCTCCTCATTCTGTTCTCCTCTCTGCCACCAGGGAGCACTCAAGTGTCATCCGTTAAGTTCCCAGGCTGGCAGAGCATAATGCTGTATGTGCCGCATTTGTGCCCATCATGAGAGTCCCACACAGAACGTGTCTCTGCCATGAAGCTGAAACAGGCTTGGCAGCTCTCGATGGGGTTAGGGGTGCGGTCATTGGATCTGGGTCATTAGGACTAGCTGAATTGTTTAGGTGGGGGTTAAATCAGTTTTTGAAGTGTTCACCAATATATGCCAGGCTAATATAATATACCACATGATCAATAGATATGATTCACATTACATATATTAATATGGATAGTATGTGCTTAATGCATATAACATTATTTGTATATACACCTCTTGCAGTTACATGGCCTGGAATGGCGGCCTGTGTCTTCCTATAGTCTTATTCACCTATGCTAAGTATCCCATAACACCTTGCATGAGCCAGGAAAACTGTCAGGATCAGCACATATGGGTGTTCTACCGTAGTAACAGGCAGGGAGTTACTCTCACTAGAATGTCCCAAAGATAAGGACAATATATATGGGACAAGCCTAGGAGGTGCCATTGTGCTTTTGGTACCTGGAATTCCTGTGTCCGGAACAAAGAGCTAAGTGGTTGTGACATTCCCCTCTGGTGTTATCGAGACCGGAGATGATCTAGGTCACTCCAATCCTTGACTCTAGGAGCCAGTCTGACTCTGATCTGCTGTGAGAACCTCCACTCCTGGGCTGTTCACGCACAGCCTCTGGCATGTAACTGCTCCTTGGATGTGCAACTGAATGACACTAGCCAATATCTCCGGTCCCAGACACAACCCTGTGGATATGCCAGCCACTTCCGTGGAGTCCCTCCCCAATGTAAGCACCGCCCCGCACACCAACCCCCTGCTCCAGCCCTGAGCCCCTCCCACGCCCAAACTACTGCTGCTGCTGGGGGGCTGGGAGGTGCAGTGGCCCAAAAGTGCTCCAGCAGCAGCTTCCCAGGGCTAGCCACACTGCCAGGCCACTTAGTGCGCAGAAACTGTGCAGTTGTAGCACTGTAAAAAAAATACCTCAACGAGAGGCGTACGGCTATCTGCGGCAGTGCCAGTGTAGAGACCCTGGTCGATTCCAGCGCTGCAATTGGCCTCCGGGAGGTGTCCCACAATGCCCGTTCTTGCCTCTTTGGTCATTGGTTTGAACTCTACTGCCCCCCAACCGTCATCCCCATCCCGTAAATTCCTTTGGAAATCCCCTTCCTGTTTGCTCGATGACCAGGGCCAGAGCAAGGAATATTCGCGCCCTAGGCGAAACTTCCACCTTGCGCCCCCCCCCCCTACCCCAGCCCCCCCCCGGCACCAAACCCGCCCCCCCCCCCCGGGGGCCCCCCCCCCCCCGCAGCAGCTACCCCACCTCTGCAGCTAATCCCATCCGGGGATCCCCCCTCCATGGCAGCTAACCCCGCCTACGGCAGCTAACTCCGCCCAGGGAGCCCGCCCCAGCTCACATCCGCTCCACCTCCTCCGCTGAGCACGCCGGCACCGCTCTAATTCTCCTCCCCTCCCAGGTTTGTGGTGCCGATTGGAGGAGAATTAGAGCAGGGGCCGTGTGCTCAGCGGAGGGGGCAGAGTGGAGGTGATCTGGGGCGGGGAGTGGTTCCTCTGTGCGCCCCCACTGTTACTGCGGGTGGCCCTCCCCGTGCCCCCCGCCTCCACTCCGCCTCCTTGCCTGAGCGGGCTTTTAGGTGCCCTCAACCACTAGGAGCCCTAGGTGGCCGCCTAGTTCGTCTAGTGGTTGCACCGGCCCTGTCGGTGATGCATGCAGTGGTCTCAGCACATCTTTCTAAGTGCCCATGCCTGCTCCACACACCAGGCGATCTCCCACTTGGAGCACTGCCGAGTTGCTGAACCTCATCACCATTTGGGGAGAGGAGGCTGTTCAGTGCCAGCTGGGCTCCAGCCGTAGGAATTATGATACCTATGGACAGATTTCATGACGCATGACAGAAAGGGGCCAGGACACATTGCAGTGCAGGGTCAAAATGAAGGAGCTGCGGAACGCTTATCTCAAGATGGAGGAGGCAAACCGCCACTCTGGTGCTGTACTCACAAGCTGCTGGTTCTACAAAGAGCTGGTCGCGATACTCAGTGGAGGCCCCACCTCCACTGCAAAGGCCACTGTGGATACTTCAGTGGCTCGCGTGCCAGTCAAAAGTTGACCAAGCCAGGAGGAGGAAATCTTGGATGAGGATGTGGAGTGGTGTTGGTTTGAAAGCAATCTTTATTCTATTAATTGAAAGGAAAAAGAGCCCTCCTAAGCAACATACAATTATGTTAAACCCACATATTGCATTGTCTGCACCCATCTCCTAGCATTGCAAGCACTGCACTCCTGAGCATAGCAAAAAATACTAGGGGCTTTCGGCTTCAAATTGCTGCGTCAAGGCATCTCTGATCCTTATGGCGCTGCGCTGCGCCCCTCTAATAGCCCTGGTTTCTGGCTGTTCAAACTCAGCCTCCAAATGCTGAGCCTCTACGATCCAGCCCTGAGTGAAGCTTTCACCCTTCCCTTCACAAATATTATTGATCATACAGCATGCGCCAATAAGCATCGGAATATTGCCATCAACCAGGTCCAGCTTGCCACAGAGGCACCACCAGCGGCCTTTTAAATGGAAAAAAGCACATTCAATGGCTATTCTGTACTTGCTCAGCCTGTTGTGGTACCACTCCTTGCTGCTGTCAAGTTGCCCCGTGTATGGTTTCATAAGTCATGACATTAAAGTGTAGGCGGGATCTCTCAGGATCACAATGGGCATTTCAACTTCCCCTACGCTGATCTTCTGGTCTGGAAAGAAAGTCCGTGCTTGTGGCTTCCTGAACAGGCCAGTGTTCCAAAAGATCTGTGTGTCATGCACCTCTCCAGACCAGCCTGCAGTAATGTCTGTGAAATGGCAGCCATGATCCACAAGCACCGGGAGAACCATTGAGAAATACCCCTTGAGATTAATGTACTCAGCGTCTAGGTAGTCTGCTGCCAGAATTGAAATATGTGTGCCATCTATCTGCAGTTAGGGAAGCCCATTTGTGCAAAGCCATCCACAATGTCACCCACACTGTCCAGAGTCAAAGTCTATCGGAGTGGGATGCGATTAATGGCCCTGCCGACTTCCGTCAACAGGAGTCCAACGGTCAACACTCCCACTCCAAACTGGTTAGCGACCGATCAGTAGCGTTCTGGAGTAGCAAGCTTCCATAGTTCAATCGCCACGTGCTTCTCCAGCGGCAGGGCAGCTCTCATTCTCCTGTCCTTGTGCTGCTGGGCTGGGGTGACCTCATCAGATAGTCCCATGAATGTGGCTTTCCTCATCAGACATTCTGCAGCCACTGCTCTTCATCCCACACGTGCATCACCATGTGATCCAACCACTCAGAGCTTGTTTCCCGAGCCCAAAAGCAGTGTTCCACTGTGGTCAGCACCTCCGTGAATGCCACAAGCAATCTCGTATCGTAGCTACTACCGATGGCGAAATCAATGTCGCACTCCTCTTGCCTTTGTAGTTTAAGGAATAACTCCACTGCCACTTGTGACATGTTGGTCAGAGCGAGCAGCATACTGGTCAGCAGTTTGGGATCCATTCCTGCAGCCTGATGAGGCAGGGTGCGCAATATACAAACCGTTGAAAGATGGCGCCAAATGCAGACAGAAGCACAGGAAATACTGGGATGCAAAGCAATGCATAACGGGGTACTTAGACAGGACCCAGGATTCCCCCAGACCCTCTCTGCTTTCCCACAACTCTGAGCGGCAGACGAGAAAGAGGTGCTCTGTGGGATAGATGCCCAGAGTGCACCGCTGCAAATACTGCTGCAAATGCTGCAAGTGTGAACACGCTATTGCACAGGCAGCTGACAGTGTGAACACACAACAGCCATTTCCATCACGTGGAGTCGAACAGACGGGCTGTCCTCTCTCAAGCTCTGCGCTAGCTCCATCCCCAGCTACGGGCTGGATGCAGGAATCCCTGGGTTATTTTCTAGCCCGTGCAGTGCGAGAGGCCCGATCAGCCTGCTTCCTTCCTGGCCTTAGAATCTCTGAATTAATGGCTTGGCCTTCGCTCCCAGGGGAACTGTGATGCCGTCACCTCCCCAGCTCCCTCGTCCTCCACAGAGTCTCCCTGGGGGAGATGGACTGGAGCTGAATTTCTAAGAAGTGCCCCGTTTCTAGTTCCCTTCCTAGGAAAGCACAATGGGCTTCCACAGCCCGCTGTGCTTCCCCTTTGCATATTACCTTGGGCACTCAGCCCACAGGTCCTTTAACATCCAGTTCTTCGCACCCGGGTGTGGTTAATGACTCAGAGCAACAGGCTGTAAATAAACACCAGCAGGAGGGGGTGGATTTGGGCCGATACCTGAGTGAAAAGCAGACTGTGTTGTCTTTTCACCGCCCTCGCCAGTGCTTCCCCTTTCCAAGTGGGTGTGTCCATTGCATGGACGTACTGGGTGACCTTGGGTAAGTCATTACCCTTCACTGTGCCTCAGTTTCCCCATCTGTAAAGTGGAGAGAATGCTCCTCCCTTTGCCTATTGCCATGACCCTTTTGGGTCACAGATTGGATCACTGTGTGTCTGTGCAGCACCGAGCGTGATGTGGTCCTGATCTCAGTCGGCTCTGGGCAGCACCTGGCATAACGGGGCCCTGATTTTGGTGGGCTCTGGGTGCCACCCGGCACAATGGGCAGGGCCGGATTTCAAATTAAGCACAGTAGGCACATGCCTAGGGACACCGGTATTCTATGGGGCATCTAAAAATTCAAATTTTACCACTCTCAGGTCCCATCAGGGGACAGGGCTAGCAAAGGGGGTGATAGCACCACACAGCCCTGCTGCTGGAGCTCTCCTTGCTCCGCCCGGCAAACAGCATCACCTCCCAGGGACCAGTGAGTGTGGGCCTGGGGGAGGGCTTGGGAGTGGGTCTCTGGGGGAGTTCATGCAGCAGCTCTGGGAGGAGGGGGTGGGGGGTGCTGGCATTGGGCGGAGGGGGCGCTGAGTGGTGGTTATCATCTGCCCATGGTGCCTTACCCTGTCTCTGCCTTCCAGGGCTCTGCATCGCCCTGTGCCTGGGGGGCACCATGGCCCAGAATCATGGTGTACAAGGTAAGTCTGACTCCTCCTGGCTAACCTCCCCCAGCACTCCCGGCTGCCCGGGGTCTCCGGCCTCCACCCCCTCCAGTCCCTTTCCCTTGTGGGAGGAGAGCAGAGTCAGGGTCTGGTGAGCCGGGAGCAGCCCCTTGGCATGGGCGTCTTGGGGTGGGTTTATAGAGCACGGTGGGTGCGTGCAGGGGAGAGGAGAAGGCCCCTGTGTAGCCCTCCCCTTCCCTTCCCAGCCCCGTGGCCAGCAGAGAATAGACACTGGGGCCCAGGGCTCTACACTGGGGGGCTGGAGTGAGGGGCAGATCCCCTTTGTAGCCAAGGGCCGTGTTATTGACCAGCCCGAATCAAACCCCTGATGGCTCAGACGTTAGAAGTGGCATTTGTAGGTGCCCCCCCCCTCTAAAATTGGACTGAACTGAAACCTGGGACCCACGTGCCCAGCTGGGGGTGTTTGGGATCCGGACTCTGCGCCCCGAGCCCAGCTCTGCTGCGAATCCCAAAATGGGATTTGGGCAAATTCCCATTGACCCACTGGGGTCCCTCAGTGCTGATCCCACCCTGCTCCGTCTGCTCCCGTCCCAACCCTGCAGCCGGCTAAGCTGCGCTGGGATCCTTCCCCTCACGCTGGGCAGAGGGACGGATCCCAACGGAGCCCCAGACACCGGGCAGCTAAAGGATCCAGGAGCCCCCGTAGGCAGGTCACAGTCTGGGTCATGGGAGGCAGCTCAGGATCCAAACTAGCCTCGCGCCCGACTCCGCTCTCAGTCAATCCAGAGCAGAGCCGGGCAGGAATTTCCCAAGGACCCATTTTTTGCCAGAAAATGCCGATTTGGTTCAGAGGAATGTTTGGTTTTACTCGGGGATAAATTGCATGGGCAAGAGGCAGATGCAATAATTTTCAAAATTAATTCCTGTTTTCCGGTTGGAAGCGAGGTTTTGGTTTGAAATTGATGCTAATGAGAGTAACGACGACAGCAACAAAAAGGAGAAAAATTGGGTGAGATAAAAAATGTTTCACTTGAACCGACGCCCGGCTCCGGCGGCTCTGCCTGTCTGTGCCGGGGGCTCCCCGGGGAGCCAAGGCCCCTGTGCAGCCGAGGGCAGCTTGTTGCCAGGCGGTGGATGGCGTCGGAGCTGTTTGCCAGGCGCCCAGGGACGAAAATTAGCGAATGGGGCGTGTGAAAGGAGTTGATCCCAGTGTGTGTGTGCGGGGGGGGGGGGGGGGAGCCGCTCTGCACTGGCTGACCCTGCCCAGCTGTTCCCGCCCCTGCAGGTACCACTGAGGACTGCAACAGCCATATGCAATGCCCAGCAAACGCCAAGTGTGTGAACAACACCCACTGCACCTGCCTGGATGGATACCAGTCACATGGGAATCGCTCCTTCTTCACCGACACAACGGAGCCCTGTGACGGTAACGGGGCTCCCACCTTGTCCTGGGGGGGGGGCTGGGACAGAGCAGGGGATTAAGGGCTGGAACAGCCAACTCCATTGATTCCAGGGTCTCTTGGGGGTGCTCAGCCCGGCTGGGGAATAATGGGGGGCAGCAGCACGGGTGAGAGTTGCCCTTCTGGGGATCGAACCGGGGCCTCCACAGTGAGCAGCCGGAGTGGCTGCAGCAGGAGCCAGGAGCGTTGGGCTCTGTGAATTGGGCACAGGGTGGGGGGGCCCATCACACTGACCCGTCTGAACCCCAGCCTGGGCCCTAATCAGCCCCTGGGTGTCCTGGGGCAGAGGGGCCCCACTGATCCCTGCCCAGAGGAGAGAATGGGGCAGCCCTGGCTATACTTCCCCATCCCCCCAGTCAGCAGGGATCCAAGGAGGGAGGGGGCGGAGAAGAGGCAGCTTGTCATCCCCCCCAACACACAGGGAGCCTAGAGCCCCAGAGAGACGTATCCCCCCATCCCCTCACATGGGGGCTGAACCCCCCATACCAGGGACAGGAGGCTCGGAAGGGTGTTTCCGACATTCCAGCAGCAGAAATGGGTAACTGAGAATCAGGCCCTTAATCGCTAACCGCTCAGAGACCCGGTCGTTTGGGTCCTGTCACCAGCTCAGTGCGGGTCTTGGGGGGCGGGATACAGGGAACGTCTCTCTGCCAGGACTGTACAGAGCATCCCCTCTCGCATTACAGATATTGACGAGTGTCAGGGCCCGAGCCCGGCAGACTGTGGACGCAACGCAAAGTGCATCAACATGGCTGGGAGTTACTACTGCACCTGCATCGATGGCTACAAGCCCAGTTCTGGGAAAGCCAACTTCAGGCACGCGAGTGAGAACACCTGCCAGGGTGAGCTCTCCCCTGGCCCCCACCTGCTGAGACCCCCCCTCGCACACACAAATGCTCGTTCCAGGCCTGGCACTGCACCGGGGCTGCTGTTGGCTTTGGCTGGGATGTGGTTACACAGTCGTTGTGTTTTGGCAATGCCGGCAATACCAGTGCCGAGTTCATGCACTGGACGGTGAACTTGCAGACAACCCTCTGCTTTGTGACTGGATGTGACTGTTGGTGCCGAGGGGGGGGGGGGGACACGGAGATTGCTCCATCAGGGCAAATTGCAGAGTGGGGCCGACAATCCCCAAAACTGCTGGTTAGTTCTGATACTTATGTAACCCTTCTGCCAGGCAGAGTTGACAGCAACAAGGGCCGGGGTCAGTACATAGGGGTTCCCTTTCAACAATACAATGCAAAACTGGCTTGAGTTCCCATCCAGTGACCTGGGAAAATTACACACACACTGCTGGGTGCCTCAAAGAGGCAATACTTCCCCTCTCACGAGCACAGGGGCTCGGTGTAGCTAAACTCTTTAATAACAGGAGGTACACAACTCAGCATTAAATTGGGAGAACACCACAACTAGGGTTCATAAACACAAACCATGAATCAGACAACCCGCCCCAAGCAGATTGGGACGTGTCCTTTCCCTTTGATTCTTGAGTCCAGCAACCCAAAAGTCACCTCTCCCACAGTCTCTGCCCTTGGCTAGTGCAGCCCAGAGTTCAGAAGTTCATGTGCAGAGTTTACCTCCCAGGCTGGGTGGAAGGTACGGGGGCACCTTACATGCTCCGTTATTTGGGTTGACGGCTGATTGCCACGTCTCTCCGTGGGGGTCTGCATCGCCAACCACGCCTTTCCACCAGCCACCCAGCTGGCCGCTCAACTCCACCGGCCATCCTGCAACCTATCTACCAATATGTCTTGGCCTGTGATTGTTAAGCTCCCAGGGGACTGGTCACCTGGGTGACATCACCCAGCTCAGCACAGGTGCGTGATACAGGAACGTCTCCCTGCCAGGACTGTACAGAACATCCCCTCTTGTGTTCCAGACGTTGACAAGTGCCAGGGCAACACAAAATGCACCAATGTGCCCGTGAATTACTTCTGCAACTGCATCGATGGCTCAAAGTCCAGCTATGGGAAAGCCAAGTTCACCCACGCGAGTGAGAACACCTGCCAAGGTGAGCTCTCCCCCGTCCGCCTTCTGCTGAGAGTCCCCCCAGCCACACACACAAATGCTCTTTGCAGGCCTAGCGCTGCACCCTGGCCTCGGCCCCTACCTCAGGGGCTAGGAATAGGGCGGATGCAGGATGCCTAAAGAAGCTCCTCACCAGCTGGGGTGGCCCCTTTACCAGGGTGGGGGATTTTCAAGTGGCCGTTCCCAGGGCTGGCTCCAGCCACCAGCTTAACAAGCAGGTGCTTGGGGCGGCCAAGGGAGAGGGGCGGCACCTGCGGCAATTCGGGGGCGGCAGGTCCCTCACTCCCTCTAGGGGAGTGTGTGCCAACTTCACACTCACGAGTGAGAACATCTGCCAGGGTGAGCTCTCCCCTGACCCCCACTTGCTGACACCCACACCACACGTGCCCATTCCCAGGAAGGGGCCGCACCGGGGCTGCTGCTGGATTGGCAGCTGAACCTCGCTGGCACCAGCACACCGCATCTGCACTACTAGTGTCCCCCTGAGCATGGGAAGGGGCCTTGTGTATGAACCATTAAAATAGGACAGTGCTCTCTGCCCCCTGTGGGCCTGGTAAGGAGGGAATAGCCACAGCACAGTGTGCCCAAGCCACGCCCCTGATGCTCGACCACGGGTCCTGTGGGCCAGGGAATAGCCACTGCACACTGTACTCCAGACACGTCCCGATACTCCCCCGTGGGTCCTGGGGGGCAGGGAATAGCTGCAGTGCTGGGCATTCCGGCCTCGGCCCCTACATCAGTGGCTAAGAGCAGGATGGGTACAGGACCCCTAGAGCAGCTCCACACCAGCTGGGATGGCCCCTCTTGCAGGGCAGGGGATTCTCAAGGGGCCGTGCCACTGCCAGAGCAGCCTAGTGCCGCCTGAGCGTAGCTGAGATTCAGGCCTGTGATTATTAAGCTGCTCGGGGCCCAGTTGCCTGGGGCCTATCACTCTGCTCAGCGTGGGGCCTGGAGCGGGGGTGATATGGGGAACGTCTCCCTGCCAGGCCTGTACAGAGCATCTCATCTTGTGCTGCAGATATTGACGAGTGTCTGGGACTCCCTGGAGTAAACTGCGGACCCCACACAAACTGCATCAATGTGGCTGGGAGTTACTACTGCACCTGCATCGATGGCTACGAGCTCAGCTCTGGGAAAGCCAAATTCACGAACGTGAGATGGGACACCTGCCAGGGTGAGTTCTCCCCTGGCCCCCACCTGCTGAGACCCCCCCCCCCCCCCCCCCCCCCCCCCCCTCCGCACACACAAATGCTAGTTCCAGGCCTGGCACTGCACCGGGGCTGTTGCCAGATTTGGCAATGGCCCAAGGCTGTCAGCAAGGCTGTGATGAGACGTGACCCTCGCCTGCTCCCGCAGAGCATGGGGCCTGGCTCACCCCTGTGCCTAGTGTTTGGACAGGGAATAAACCCATGGGGTTAGAAACAGATGCACAGAGCAAATTCTTTGTGCTGCAGAGATGCGCTGGGGAGAGGGGAGCGGACCCTGACTGGCCCCAGCCCGCAGCATTTGGGCATCTAGTGCCCGGCTGAGCCTGGGAAGTGGCCCTGGGAACGACTCTGTGTATTGGGAAAAAGTGTTCTTGAATTCCTCTGGCCTCTAGGGGGTGCAGCCGCTAGTTCGAGGGACCCTCCCACTGCCCCAAGCTCCCTGCATGGACTGTGCTGTGATTGGGCATGTGCTGTGACTGGCATTGCCAGCCCAGCCCCAGGCTTCCCTGGGGCACCCTGAGTTCCAGCAGTCTGGTGCGGGGACACAGGGTTGGCGTTCATCAGCTCCATGTGCTGTCCCGGCTCTGGGCGGGTCGCCAGCCCGGCAGACCTCCATCGAAGTGCCCAGACAACCCACAGAATCAGGTCAGTGGCAAAGGCGCTCAGCCAGATTTCTCGCCAATGAAGCCCAGTGCTAGTGCCCATAGATGCCTCAGGGACACTGCCACACGTCTGCCTCTGACAATGGATCCCGACAGTTACGTACCAGCTTGTGTGTTTCACAACATGCTTGTTACCGCCCCCCGTTTTCCCTTTCTCCTGCTCCTTCAAACAAAACATCCTTTATACACCACCTGGCTTTGTACTTTACTCCTGATGCTTCAGACAAAACATTCCCCACCCATCAAACCATCTTATCGTGTGCTAGACAGGGGAATCTTGTGCTGGGATATAGTTACACAGTCACTGTGTTGTAGCAATGCTGGCAATGCCGGTGCAGAGTTCGTGCACCAGATGGTGAACTTGCAGACAACCCTCTGCTTTGTGACAGGATGTGACTGTTGGTGCCGAGGGGGGGGGGGGACACGGAGATTGCTCCATCAGGGCAAATTGCAGAGTGGGGCTGACAATCCCCCAAACGGCTGGTTAGTTCTGATACTTATGTAACCCTTCTGCCAGGCAGAGTTGACAGCAACAAGGGCCGGGGTCAGTACATAGGGGTTCCCTTTCAACAATACAATGCAAAACTGGCTTGAGCCCCCACCCAGTGACCTGGGGAAATTAAACACACACTGCTGGGTGCCTCAAAGATGCAATACTTCCCCTCTCACGAGCACAGAGTCTCGGTGTAGCTAAAATCTTTAATAACAGGAGGTACACAACTCAGCATTAAGTTGGGAAAACACCACAACTAGGGTTCATAAATACAAACCATGAACCAGATGACCCACCCCCAAGAAGACTGGGCCGTGTCCTTTCCCTTTGGTTCTTGAGTCCAGCAACCCAAAAGTCACTTCTCCCAAAGTCTCTGTCCTTGGCCAGCACAGCCCCAGAGTTCAGAAGTTCATGTGCAGAGTTTACCTCCCAGGCTGGGTGGAGGGTACGGGGGCACCTTACATGCTCCGTTATTTGGGTTGACGGCTGATTGCCAAGCCTCTCCTTGGCGTTCTGCTGCAGTCTTCATCGCCAACCACGCCTTTCCACCAGCCGCTCAGCTGGCCGCTCAACTCCACCAGCCATCCTGCAACCTATCTACCGATATATCTTCAGGCGCCCCCCACCCCCTTAACTCAGCTCTTAGTGATTTCAGCTTTTAATAGGGGAGCTTCAGTGCTGGTTCACTCAGAATCACTAACCCAAAGTAGGCCTCAGTGATTTCAGCTCTGCACTATACAACAAGACTCCTAATAGATCCAAAATTACACAGTGGAGAAGTCAAAGTACTGTTCAGGACCCTCAGAGCACTCACACTACCAAGCACAAATACCCATCCTCCCTCAATTCACTGGGTTTGGAACCCATGTCCCGTGCCTAGAGCGTGCTACTTTTGAGGGCAAGTCCCTCAGTCATAAAATGCCAAGGACAGTTCTACTGTCCTTCATTCACATAACCAGGGTAACAACACTTTATTACTCCTGCCCCAATAACAAAGAGACTGGGGATCCCAGAGCAGCCAAAGTGACCATTTGGGCAAGCAGTCCCATCGTGCTAGGCAGGGTGGGTGAGCGCATGCAAACGAGATCAGCTCCTGACGTCCTTTTCCACAGCTCACCACCAGATGTCAGGGGAGAGCTCGTTCTGACTCTGCTGACACTTCGATTCACCAAGCCAGCAACAAAACAGTTGCTCCAATACCGTGCTCCTTACCCAGAAGCCAGAAACACAGCTCCCGGCTACATTCTAGTATGGCTTTAAAGGGAGAATTTGGGTCATTTAGCCGGCAAGTTGCTTAACCCTTTCTGGCTCAGTGTCCCACAGGGCCGGACTTTGCTCAGAGCATCACTTCTGCTGACTTTGGTTCGGGCCTTGTACCAGGCCCCTGCTCCAGGCTCTCTCTACTCTAGCTCCATGTCACTCCCAGAGGGCAGCGCTGTGAGGGGACATGTGCTGGGACCAGCCCCAGGCTTCCCTCAGACACCCTGGCTTCCAGCGGCATGGCAGGGGACACATGCGCTGGCCAGCTCTGCGTCGCTCCCCCAGGGCAGGGAGTTTGTCCAGGGCACAGACCGAGAGGTCTCTCTGGGCTCGCAGTGCAGTGGATTGGGAGACCCCTTTGTGCTGGTGAAGCTGGCGCATGTACCAATGCCAGTCCCCTGGCAGGGGATACCCACATGCTGGTGTCTCCACCAGGGGATGCTGGAAGCTGCCAACTGCTAAATTGCTTTGTGCTGGTCCCTGTCTGTGCTCCCTGACCCCCCGAGTCAGCAAATCACATGCTTGGCTCCAGCCCTGCCCAGCTACGCACTTAACTCAGCTCCAGTGGGTCTCAAGTGCATGGCTGAGCTCGTGACGACAATCCCAGGCATTAAACAAAAGTCAGCTTAGCTTAGAAAATCACGAGCTTTAGAAAGACCAATGAGCCAGGGGCAGTCTCTGGATTGAATTGAATTGGAAAGGGGCAAATTCAAAGCAGATAGAAGGAAATACTCCTCCACCCGGGGAAGCAGTAGCCTCTGGAACTCACTGCTACCACGGCCTGGAGGCTGTGAATGTGTCGAGTTTTAAAGAGGGTCCGGCTGTTTCTAAGGGGAATGACAATGCCTGGAGCTGTGCTAGTTAATGGACAGTAATTCTGGGAGGGAGGGAAAAGCTCCCACTTCAGGGCTTAAGCTTGTCATGCGAGCCCCCTAGCCCGCAAGCAGGTCCAGGAAAGCCCCTTGCAGATGTAAAGTGAGAGCTTGTGATGCTAACACAGTTTTCAATACACCATATTCTCAAGTGGCCGTTACACTACCAGAGCAGCCAACCCCACTGACAGAACAAGGAGTAATGGTCTCAAGTTTCAGTGGGGGAGGTCCAGGTTGGATATTAGGAAAAACTTTTTCACTAGGAGGGTGGTGAAGCACTGGAAAGGATTCTCTATGGAGGTGGTGGAATTGCCTTCCTTAGCGGTTTTTAAGGTCAGGCTTAACAAAGCCCTGGCTGGGATGATTTAGTTGGGAATTGGTCCTGTTTTGAGCAGGCGGTTGGACTAGATACCTCCTGAGGTCCCTTCCAACACTGATATTCTATGATTCTATGATTCTATGACCCTATCGCGCTAGGTGCTGTACATTATTAGGTGTATTATGGTAACATCCAGGAGCCCCACTCATGGCTAAGTGTAGACTGAGCATAGCTGAGAATCGGGCCTGTGATTGCTAAGCTCCCAGGGGTCTGGTCTCCTCAGTTACATCACTCAGCTCTGCACAGGTGGGTGATACAGGAACGTCTCCCTGGTAGAAGTGTACAGAACATCCCCTCTTGTGTTGCAGATTTTGACGAGTGTCAGGGACACGCAAAGTGCCCCAATGTGCCTGGGAATTACTTCTGCAACTGCATCAATGGCTCAAAGTCCAGCTATGGGAAAGAAAAGTTCACCCACGCGAGAGAGAACACCTGCCAGGGTGAGCTCTCCCCTGGCCCCCACCTGCTGAGACACCCCCCCTCACACACAAATGCTCCTTCCAGGCCTGGTGCTGCACAGAGGCTGCTGCCGGCTTTGACTGTGGCCCGAGGCCGTCAGCGAGGCTGTGATGGGATGTGACCCTCACCTGCTCCCGCACAGCATGGGGCCGGGCTCACCCCGTGCCTGGAGCTTGGACAGGGAATTAACAGACCCACAGTGATTAACAGAACCCTTGTGCTGCAGAGATATGCTGAGAAGAGGGGAGGGGACCCTCGCTGGCCCCAGCTCGCAGCATCTGGGCTGCTAGTGTCCCTCTGAGCCTGGGATGGTGCCTCGTGTATGAACCATGGAAATAGCACAGAGCTCTCTGCCCCCTATGGGCCCTGGTGAGGAGAGAATAGCCACAGCACAGTGTACTGCTGCCACATCCCTGATCCTCCCTATAGGTTCTGGGGATCAGGGAATAGCTGCAGTACTGTGAACCCCATCCACACCCCCAGTCTTCCCTCTTTGGGTCCTAAGGTGTGGAGAATAGCTGCAATACCTGGCACCCAGGCCTCAGCCCTCTACATCAGGGGCTAGGATAAGGGTGGGTGCAGGGCCCCTTCAGCAGCTCCACACGAGCTGGGGTGGCCCCTTTTGCAGGGTGGGGGATTCTCCAGTGGCCGTTCCGCTGCCAGAGCAGTCTAGTGCCGCCTGAGCGTAGCTGGGAATCAGGCCTGTGATTGTTAAGCTGTTAGGGGTCCGGTCGCCTGGGTCCCATCACTCAGCTCAGTGCGGGCGCTGGGACGGATAATAAGTGGAATGTCTCCCTGCCAGACCTGTACAGAGCATTCCCTCTTGTGCTGCAGATATTGACGAGTGTCAGGGCCCGAGCCCGGCAGACTGCGGACGCTACGCAAACTGCGTCAACGTAGCTGGGACTTACTACTGCACCTGCATCGATGGCTACGAGCCCAGCTCTGGGAAAGCCAACTTCACACACGCGAGTGAGACCACCTGCAAGGGTGAGCTCTCCCCTGGCCCCACTCTGCTGAGACCCCCACCACACACACAAATGCTCGTTCCAGGTCTGGCGCTGCACTGGGGCTTTTTCCAGCTTTGGCAGAGGCCTGCGGCCATCAGTGAGGCTGTGATGAGACGTGACCCTCGTTTGCTCCTGCAGAGTATGGGGCTGGGCTTACCCCGTGACCGGCGCATGGATGGGGAATAAACAGACCCACAGAGCAAACTCCTTGTGCTGCAGCGATGTGCTGGGGAGAGGGGAGGGGACCCTCACTGGCCCCAGCACGCAGCATCTGCACTACTAGTGTCCCTCTGAGCCTGGGACGGGGCGTCGTGTATGAACCATGGAAATAGCACAGTGCGCTCTGCCTAGGGTTACCATATTTTGTGCCTCCCAAAGGAGGACACTCCACGGGGCCCTGGCCCCGCCCCAACTCCGCCCCTTCCCCCAAAGTCTCCGCCCCCTCCCCTGCTTCCCGCGAACATTTGATTCGCGGGAAGCCTGAAGCAGGTAAAGGGGAGTGTGGGGGGAGGAGGCGTGGCCCAGGCTGGCCCCAGCCCTGGGGTGCCGGGCCCGGCCCCCG